>NW_007377653.1:189917-217486 GCF_000475195.1 Diaphorina citri
TTTTTTTGTTTTTTTTTTTTTTTTTTTTTTTTTTTTTTTTTTTTTTTTTTTTTAAGAGGTTTGACAGAGGGAACTTTAACTGCTATGGTCTTATCGTCCCGAAATCGAGGAGAGAAGGAAGACAGGATAGGAGAAAGCCAGCCGTTTCCGAGAACGAACATTATCCCATCAGGATAAAATCCGCCCCGGGCGGGAATCGAACCCGCGGCCTAGCGCTTACAAGGCAGACGCACTACCAACTAAGCTAACTAGGCTGGCTTAGATAAGATTGATTCCTAGGTTTATACCTATAATAATTACATTTAAATTTATAAGTACAATTTATCTCTGCTTAAAAGTCTCTCCTTTTTTTTACTATTTCTGTCTTCTTTTACATGCAGACAAGAATCAGACAAGTATCTTTTTGATTGGAGGGTATAGCGCGTCTACCTTGTAAGCCCTATGGTCCTGGGTCGATTCCCGCCCGGGCCGAACTTTATCCTAAACAGATAAGGTTCGTTCTTGGCTGAAACTCAAAGGCTGGATTTCTCCTCTATTTCGTCTCTCTCCGAGTTCGGTAGGATACGGCCTCAGTAGTTACCTAGACAGTTCCCTGCATCAAACTTTTTCTAATAATTTTAGTCTTTTTCCTTAGGAAGTAAACGTGTTGTATCAACACAGGTGTCAAGTTTCAGATCAGAGGTCAAACAAGCACAAAATCATATGTAAACAACTTTCTATAAGTACCAGAGTACCACTTTACATAAATAAAACAAGTACAGAGCGCTTAATAAACAAAGTTGTAATGCCCTCTGCTGACCTGAGAACTTTTGTCACCCATCCGATTAGCGGTCAGTCTCAGTGTTGCTTAACAGGAAAATTTACAAATTGGCCTAAGCAAAAAGGAATACCTATAGGAGCCGATTTAAGTCTTCCCGAATCGCACAATGCTTAGAAAAACCTCAAGCAGGACCTTCCTATAACAACTTAATATGATATTGGAGTTTTGTCATCTCCACTAATAAAACATGAAAAAAAAAATCTGGTGTGAACATCACACGACTTTCTATTACATTTGCGGAATATGTATTTGAAAAAAAAAAGTAAAAAATAAAATAAAAAAAAATTAAAAATTTTCTAAGTCCCGAGCCTGAGCCGCCTACAGCGGCCAATTTTCGACCAAAAATTTCCTATCTTAAAATACTCCCCGTGTAATGAGGGATCATTAAAAGTTATTGAGATATTGGGAAAATCCTACAATGCTGCAGTGAGCACCAAAGTTGTGATATAATAACACAAAGAAACTGCATTTTACTATCTATTTGGTATCTACCTATGTACTTGGTACTTCTGCTGAAATCTCAGCTGACCTAATCTCTTGCTCAACATTGAAAGAAGACGCCTTGAAAATCTAGGAAAATCTTGTTCATTGAAAGTTGAAAGGCAGTTTGAGACTCTGATCCGAGGAGCATGATGGTTTTTGTTTCCTATGGAGCCGATTTCTGTAGATTACAAATTAGAACACAAGATCTACCTGCTCATACTTTGTATGAAACGAAATTTCCAATTTTCTGACAAATCTTCTATCTTCTACTCACGAGGCTGAGTGTCAAGATCTTAAGACGGTCTTTTTCTTCAAATGTGTACCTACAATTTATTTCACTTAAATTGGGATACCTAACTAACCTAAATTTAGCTATAGCATAAGTTCGTCTTCTAGGTTCTTTTTTTTTACAAAAATAGTGACCAACTTTACAGATGTTAGGAATTCGTTAGGTATTACAGTTTTGAGTAACTTAATTAATGAGGGACCATTAATAACAGCATAGTACCTATTTGGTACAATACACACATATCCACCTATGATGAAGCTTGAAAGTTTAATTTCAAGATGGACAAATAGGAATCTGCTTAAAACTTTAGATTTTTAGAGTTTGAATAGATTACTCAGGCAAACGCTTTCCTGGTTTAGATGAATGCAACGTAATTGCTACCGGGGGCAAATTGTTAAAATTGGGCTTAGGAATGTTTGTCTGTTTAACAAATTATAATTAGGATCTAACTAAGTAGGTAGATTCTACTTGCAAGTTGCACGTAAAGCTGCGTCCACACATAGTCGACAGTGTCGGTCGACGTCGACTGAAACCGTACACTGCCTCGACAACACATGGATTCATAGATTCATCTCGTCGATCGACGGCGTCGACTTGTATGGACACAGCATAATACCTCGTACTGTTCTTGACTTCTAGGTAGGTAGGTAGGTATAGGTAATTTTATGTAGATGTTCAAACGAGCTCTCAAAGTTGACATTTTTCATAGTGCTGTTTGCTGTTACTTGCAAAGTACAATAAGATGATTTTTTCTTCCTCCTGAAAAAATAAAATAATAATAATAAATAAATAAATAAAAATGTTTGTATGATAGAGCTAATGGTTAGAGACGAAAGACTTTTTTCAGGAGAACTCTGCCAAGAAAGGCGGAAATTTTTGCTTTTTTCTAGAGTCCCTATGTAATATTTATAATTCAATTTATTTTTATTGTACATAATATAACATTAAAAATACATTATACCTACCTATGTATTAATTGTATTATGTACATTTACATTGTATACAAGTCCCCTATGATGGTCGTAAAAATAACGTCAGGCATCATTTGCTTCAACATCCAGATCTGAGAATCTTAAGATCAATACAGCTGTGGTTATCCAAAGTCTGTACCTGGTAGGTGGTAGTTGCCTACTATGCACGCTGTAGGTAAATGATCTGTGTACAGCGTACACTGTACATTATCAGACATCAGTATTATCATATACCTACATGTGTAAATGACCCTTGTAAGCAAAACAGATACTTTATGGAGAATACATAGGTACACATACAATGATAAGCAGGCCTTGCACATTAACAGAGCTTTAGTCAATCGTTTAAACCATGGCCCATTGGGTTTTACGGCCCGCATGGTCGGTCTGGTCTTGTAATCGTGAGGTCATGGGTTCGAGGCTGGAAAGTTGAGATTTTTTTATTATTTTGTTTTAGATAGAATTGCTAATCATTTGATATGGGTATGTACTTATTATTTTGTAGGTAAGTATAGGCACTTTGTTTTTGCAAATACACAATTATTAGGTACTTTGTTGTGAATCATGTGTAAAGCCAGTATAGGTATCCTTTCTTCTTTTTATCATTTCTTTTTCCTTTAGAATTCAGTTGAAATTGAAAATTTTCCTAAATCTTTCCCAAATTTAGTAACTTGTCAAAAAACCTATTATCTGCCATCACAAGCAAGTTACACAAAGGACAAAGGCAGAAAAAAGGAGAAGACGCAAAAGAAGGAGTACTCTCTCAAGTGTTGCCCAAGAGGACAAAATTGCTCGAGAAAACAATATTGTCCAAGAAGATAAAGTTTTTGGACAGAAGAAGATAAAAGTAGTGCCAGCAAAAACAGAAGAAACACCTAGACGTTGTCCAGAAAAAGGTGTTATTACCAAACGAAAATGTTTCCACCCCCTCGCTATGTCTACCCTCTAATCTGCCTGGGTATCACTGCATATTGGTCAACCTATATCTACGATCATATGAGATCTACCTACAGAAGACCTGTGGTTATTCGGGACAAGAATGGTCAAATAATCGCTCAGTTTACCCCAACCGTCCCTAAATCAACGTTTAGAAGGTTCAAGTAGAGTTAGTAGAGGGAAGGAGCCTGTCTGGGGGATCTCTGAGAAAATCGGTATGGTATAATAAATGCTCAGTTTACTCCCAGTGTGCCAAAATCAAGGTACAAGTAGAGGACAGACGCTTGTGTTGGGACCTTTGCGAAAATGGAGATAGTGTCAGTGAATACTGTAATGAAACAACACAACCCGTAGTTATTGGTCAAATAAATGTTCAATTTAGCCCAAGTGTTCCAAAATTAAAGTTCAGGCATTGTTATGTGTTTAACCTAACTGGATATGAGTTCTAGACGCTAGACGGCTACAAATTAAATTAAATTTATTATTGACGTTTTATTTGATAGGATTGAAAACCACTAGACCCAAAAATCACCAAAAACGTTAGGTACAAAGTAAAAAAAAGTCTGAAAAAAAAGACCGAAAAATGCTAATTTGGATCAGGATAAGATAAGCATGGTTTTTACATTAGTGCGGGTGAATTGGTGATGACACCTTAACAACTACTATAAGCTGGACATACCAAAAGTACCAAAACTTGATGAAAGATGGCCATTGGATTATAACTTATGATGTCAATCTGGTGACTGGGTATTCGATAAGTAGCTACTTATGTAGGTCATAAATTTAAATCCTTTGAAAAGTTCATGTTTTTTACAGATAAAAATATAACTGAATTCACGTTTTTTTATTATATTTTTATTGTGTATTCACACGTTTTTTTACAATACTTTTGAGAGAAGTGTTCTTTTAAGGTTTAAGCTCTTAAGTTTTAACAATAAAATACGACATCTACAAATCTTCTCTTATCAAATTTCATCGATTTTATCAAATTGCAATCTTTTCTATCAAAAATTTCAACTCTTCTTGAGAAAAAAAAAGCAAGCTGGACCCGTCCCTCCGGGAAGTTTTTAGCCCGTAGTTTATTCGATCGTGATTAAAGAAAATCAGTACCTATATATGTACCTACCTGATTTGTTTAGACACATCTTGATTCTAGTATTCTACTGTTGCTATGACTAGTGCACCAGCCTTCTGAGATTACAACGGAGTCTAAAGAGGAGAATGAATTAACACTCTGATTGCCAGCTGGCACTTGGTGAATAGAGTAATATATGGGGAATATTTGAATACACCACGAGTACTTGAAAATAGACAGCTTTTGTTTAGGTAAACACACGAAAGGTGTTCAGAATAACAATAGGATGAATGGGGTTAATAGACCTTGCCCCACGGTAGTCCAGTGGTCGGAAGAGTGTGGGTTCGAATTTCAATTCAGTTGGGGTTTAGAAAAGAGGTATAAAAGAAGAACTACTCTTTTTAGTACATATAAATAAATAAATAAACATTTGTTTGGTGGTCATTATACTACTTACTTAATAATAATAATAATAATAATAAATCAGATCGTAACTCCCAACTTCCTGGGTTCCTATATCATAAGATCATAACTCCGAACAAGAGTGAACTAAACGTCTTCCGATCTAACTCATAGACTGAGATCGATTAGATCTTCTTTGTAACTCACTTACACATCTCTATAGTTGAGATTGTTGAGAATTAGAAAATGCTAATATACGTTCATGGACTTCCTCAAGTACCTCGTTCATATGCACCTAGAGTCTAGAGTAGACCATTCGATATCTATCGACTCGACAGTAGTGTAAACTTGTAGACGCACCTTTACATCATAATGAAACTATACCTAGCTGAAGTCTTGATAATAATGATTGTACCTTAACCTTAAGTCTTATTAAATGATGATGATTATGATTGTATTAGCTCCAACACAATCCCCCGCAATGTTCAGTTAGGTTGGACTAATACTTATTGTTGTTGTGTTGGTATATTATACCAATGTTGTTAGTATTCTTATGTTGGTACATATTAATGAACAATGTGTTGCGATGGTAGTGGCTCAAATACTTGTAGTTTTATAGTACAGCCGAACCTGGATTTTGAAAAACTCAAAGGATCTACTCTTTTTGTATAGTTAAGCTGCGTCCACACGACGAGGTGAATCTGTGTTGTTGAGGCAGTGTGGACGGTTTCAGTGATCGATCGACAATCGTTGACTATGTGTGGATACAAAGTATATTCAATTAAACTGATGTTGGGACTGTGAGCGTGTATTGTATAATAAGCCGTCAAATACAACATAAACATCTTTGAGAGAGAGAGAGAAATTTGAACATTATTAGGTATCACTCTCTTAAATCCAGGTTCGACTGTACATCTTATTCCTTCTGCCATGATATGTATGTGAGTATGGGAGTGTAACTTATTATGTACATATTGTGTGAGTAAATAGAAGGACATAATACATAACATGAGAGGAAATATTATACATGGTATTGTTTATAAAATGGCGCGAATAACATACGAGCCAGAGTCAACCACATGAGGAGTTCCAGTCTAGGGCAACCTCCGGAGAAATACCGGGTATGCTCTCTTTATGGAATGGATACGAGAAATTTAAGTCACATAGGTAAAAAAGTAAAGAATATAGCGATACAGGGGAAGAGAAAGAGAGGGAGACCAAAATTGAGGTGGAGAGATAAAATTGAGGAAGACTCGAGACTCTCGAGAGAGAAGAGATTGGTTTCGTGAGACCAGAGTCTATGAAAAAATCTACAGTGTACTGGCACCTTTACAATTACCTACAACTGAACTGGAATGTTACTGGACGCCAGTAGCTGGCCTGGTCTCATGTAATCCAGAAAGAAGTCATATTTTTTTTCTCAGAAAGATGAAGAGAAGACGAAGGATGAATGACCTTGATTATCCATAGGTTTCGGGAAGATGCAGTGAAGACGGAGGATGAATGGCCCTGTATAAGTCATATTATAGGTTTCGGGAAGATGCAGTGAAGACGTGAGATATTGGGAAAACCCTACAATGCTGCAGTGAGCACCAAAGTTCTGACATAATAACACAAACTACACAAAGAAACTTCTTCTCGCCCATCTGATGAGAGGCATACTACGGGATGGGCATGCTACGACACAGGCCACAAGCGTCCAATGTAGCATACTTTTCTTGATGGCGTCAGCTCCCATGGCGTAGTGGTCACTGCACTCGCCTTGCACGCGGGAGACCCGGGTTCGATTCCCGGCGGGGAGGGTCAAGAAATTTGTATCATGCAAATGATTGATACCGTGACTGGCTGTTGCGGGGCCCACTCAGCCTCGTGAGGAAATAGTAGCTATGACATGTAAATGCGCATAGCGACCGGTGCCAGCATGGTAGGTAAACATTGGTTGTTAGGATTATTGAGTAGTAGCTATGACATATAAATGTACATAGCGACCGGTGCCAGCATGGTAGGTAAACATTATTGGATTTTAGGATTATTGAGATATTGGGAAAATCTTACATGCTGCAGTGAGTACCAAAGTTGTGACATAATGACACAAAGAAACTGCATTTACATTTAGTTAAAGAATATTGCTTTTAATGATATTTAGAATACTCCTTCAGGAAAAATTGCCCTTATTTCAAGGATCAGAGTGAGACCACATTTGTCTTTTCAATCAGGTCCTTTCCGAAGAAATAATCAGGTACCTAACTATTTGTTAATGTTGTTATGTTTTGGTACCTAGCTTATTTGTGGACTGAAAATAAATGGAAACTTTCTACTGAAAAACCTCTATTTTAACCTATCAGACCAAACTTTTCCAAATAAAATGACCGGAGCCCCAAAAATACAGTAGCATATCAACGGAGAAAATAAGAATAATCTATGGCTGGCTTCTACTCTTAATTTAAAGTTTAACTTTTGGTTTAACCAAAACGGGTAGGTTTAACTAATGAAATTATTCGTAGCATTCGTCATCTCCGATGGTGTAGTGGTCACTGCACTCGCCATTTACGCGGGAGACCTGGATTGACCTGGGTTCGATTCCCGGCGGGGTCAAAAATTTGTAGGTATCATCATGCAAATGATGATTCCGTGACTGGCTGTTGCGGGGCTCACTCAACCTTGTGAGGAAAATGAGTAGCTATGACATATAAATGAGCATAGCGATCGGTGCCAGCATGGTAGGTAAAAATTGGATGTTAGGATTATTGAGATATATATTTTGGGAAAATCCTACAATGCTGCAGTGAGCACCAAAGTTGTGATATGTATAATTATTCGTAACATTCAAGACACCCCTACACTATACAGTAGTCAATAAACAGTTTTCTGGCCCTTTGTACGTTTTGAAGGCAATTATCTAATTATTTTTCAGGAACGGCGGTGAGTGAGGTCTCATTCTGAATTTTGTCTCGGTAGAAAGCACCCTGTATAGTACCGAGAATGTATACTCTATCTAATTCACCGTTTCCTCATTATGAACTGAGTCTCATACAACGCTACAGTCTCTACAGTATGATTAGCAATGTCCATCACTTTAATTAAACCATCCTTTCTAATAATAATAACATTAATAACTTAGCACCAACACGGACCATTTTCCTCTCTCACAAGTTCCAATTCCAGTCAAAATTTTGGCAATTTATTCCCGGTTCGATTCCCTGTTCCCTGATGTATAATCTAGAGTAGCGATATCCAAGCCATTTTGTTTACCACAAGGAAAAAATAGTCCAGTTCACAGTACAGTAACCCTAAAATTCTATGAATGATCAAGATGAAAGAATACAAAAAGTAGGTAGTAAGTATACCTACCTATGTAAGTTATGTGCAAAAGTGGTTCAATGTTTGTTATAATTCCATGTTACCCTTTGTTTCAAAAGGTTAGGTAGTATTTCTGAGAACATTTTGTGGACTTCGGATCTGGAGGTTGGTGATTCGAGTCCAAGTCGAGTCATAAAATTTAGCGTAGCATATTAATCAGTGAACTACCAACATTTGTGACGAACATTTACGAGTAGGTACCTATGCTTAACACAATTCAAACTCCTTTTTAAATCAGTCCAATTCTGAGGTGTTGATTCATACCCTCAAAGGGCAAAAGAACATTTTACGTAATTGGGTAGCTAGGTAGCTCCTATGCACAACCCTCCTTTATCCAGGCTTAAGACTGGAGGTAGGTATTTACGGGGGAGTTATTTCACCTAGGGGTAAAAAAGCTAGGGGGAATGTTCAAGGCATGGAGTTAGATTTATGCTAAGAAGGCAATCGAGGAAACGTTTCAAGTGATATAGGTGAAATGTGGAGTGTAAAAGAAAAGATCTACAGATTCGCTACCTATGTCCTTGGTTGTATTGGCTGTTATACTTTATTCACCAGAATCAATCCCTAATAAAATATAAAAGACTTGGGGCGGTCACTCACGTACCTATAGGTTTACCTATTCAAGCAAACTTGTCAGGTAAAACTGTATGTTATCGGCCTTACAAAATTCAATCCCGCACAACAAGAGTATCACCAACCATATACGAAACTATACACATAAAGCCCACCCTGAAGATTAGGTGTAGGGGCAAACAGATCCAAAAGATGGGTTAAGCTTAGACGAATCTATAAACCATACGAAATATTCGCACTCCAAGTCGAAATCTCGGCGACCCTGTATGAGACAACATTTCACATACAATTCAGAAAAGAGGTTTGTCCTTCAGGAAAAGTGCCCGCGGGATTTGCTGGGGTTCTGGGTACCGTCATTTCTTATTAGTACCCGTCGGGCATCAGATGGGTTGTCATGGCAACGGTTCAGGAGAACAGAAGTACCAGGAGGCATTTTATACTGTGAAGTTGAATCTCGCACATTTAATTTATAAATCTTCACGACGACGGAACGGATGTTGCCAGGAGAGGAGCCAGAAACGTTCCTATGGCTCAAGATTGTCAAGAAACAAACGGGCCGGTCTAGTTATCTTTGAAGGTAGCCCACCTTGTAAGTGAAGGATCGCAGGTTCGAATCCTGCTCGGGGAACTTCATCTAAAGTTCCGAAAGCCTCGGACCCACTCTTCTCTCTCTCTCTCTCTCTCCTTCCCTTTCTCTCTCCATCTCTCTTCCTCTTTCCCTTTCCTTCCCTCTTTGTCTTGAAATAAATCTCCCCTACCTTTATACCTCTCTCTTTTGTCTTTCCCTCTCTCTTTATCTCCCTTTCTTCCTCTTTCTCTTACATTTGATATCTTTCCTTCTCTCTTCATCCCCCTTTCTTCCTCTTTCTCTTACATTTGATATCTTTCCCTCTTCTTTCTCTTCCTTCTCTCTTTCTCTCCCTTTTTCTCGGTCTCTTTGTCTCATGTTTACTCCCCATAAGGGCCATAGGATAGATGGATAGCTTTTCCGCTAAAAGCATTACCCATCTGAATTCTACAGGTGCACGCAATAGAGATAGAGTGATAGATGAAGAAATAGGGGGACAAATTGTCCTTCCCTTCGATGAATTCGATTAGGAAGGATTTTATAGGCAAAATGGCGCCTAAATGGCACCTAGTGGTATTTTGACGAATTTTGTGACGAAAATGAAAAGTCCGTTATCCAAAGGTAATAATAATAGTGCTTATTTATACTGGTCGTATAGCACTAAAGAGTACCCCAGCAGAAGACTATCACTATTATTGGGCTGAAATTATCAAGAAAATGTTGAGGGTAAAATGGCACAACTCGGCTGGAATTGATCCCACGTCCTCCTGACCTGCTGCTCTCATATTCCGTCGCTTCGCTCCGGAATCCCGCTAGTTCATCCCGAGGCATGGCCAAACTTGTAGAAAACAATATGGAGATTATCCAACGATAGATTTTCTCGAATATCTTCCAAAGTAGAACTTACCTCATTATAAGACCGATAGTCGTGGCGTGGGGAAGAAATGTTGGAATAGTAATGGAACTTGTCAGTGGTGGGTAAACTGACCCTCCCTCGGGCCCTGGGTGCGTTAACCATTCCGCTGTAGCCTGGTGGACAAGAGAAAGGGACATTCGTTAACTCTCTCATTAGAGGAAAAGAGTACAATACGTCATAAGACTCAGAAAATCATAACAGTCATAACTCATAAGCCATTTATTATTATTATTATTATTTTTTTTTTTTTACCCTTCGATGAGGATGAGGAACCATAGAGGAAATTGGAACAAGAGCTAGGTTTGATAGAGGGAACCGCTAACAACGGAAGTCTTCCGAAATCGAAGAAAGACAGGATAGGAGAGAGCCAGAAGAATGGATAAGAGAAAACGAGTTGTTCCGAGAACGAACCTCATTTGTTGAGGTTAAAATTCGCCCCGGGCGGGCTTACAATGCAGAAGCTAACTGGACTGGCTAGAAGAAGATGTTTTGTAAACCAGGAAAAGTATAATGTATGTAGGTATACCTAGTGTTTTTTTTTTTTTTTTTTTTTTTTTTTTTTTTAAAGGGGTTTGCCAGATCTGGAGAATAAGCTTTGCCTTTGCTGACAGAATTTAGAAAATACCTGAAAATTCTATCACCTAAAGGTCTGAAATTCCCGTTGTAAAGATATACATAATTCATTAACAGACCAATAAAATCTACCTCTAAAACTAATAAAGACAATAGGCACCTTTATTTTATTTAGTTGTTTATTTATGTTGAGGGAAATAAATAAGGAAAGTAAAAAGACAGGAAAGACATGAGTGTACGATTCTACCTACATCCTATTTTTTTTTTTTTTTTTTTTTTTTTTTTTTTTTTCCTTATTTTTTGCCTAAAACCGAAAGGGATGGGTTAAGCTTCTACGAATCTACCCTTTTAGGGATGAGGTAGGAAAGGAAAAGAGAGTAAATGCTGTACTCTGTAGGGAGGCTTCTTCCCCAATGGGTTTCTATTCCCACTAACTTTTCTTCCATAAATGCCAGCCGTAGCATTAGTAGCTCACTGGTTAGGGAAAGTGATTCGGGACAAAAAAAAAAAAAAAAAGGATTCAATCTCGACCGAACACAGTCTAAAGCTAATCTGTTTTCACTTTTTCTCCTGAAAAAACAGTGTGCATGTTGTTTCACAGACTCTCCCAATCCTATCACCCTCCCCTTTTCCTAGGAAACACTCTTTATCAAATAACCAATTATAAAGATGTTTTTTTATGGGTTCAGGGAACGCATTGATGCTTTCAGTCCAACTGTTTTCTTCTTCTTCCTTTTTATTTAGTCACATAAAAACAAAGAAATACATATTTTTATCAATAACTATTCGGTCTTCCGGCATTATAGGTTTCGGGAAGATCCAGTGAAGACGGCGAAGAGACCCGGTATAATGCAGAGGTTGAGTTTTATTATACCAGGGGGGGATATGTTGGTCCGGTATCGTTATGAGATCAGATACAACTGTTGTGTGAATGTAAGAAGGCTATTTAGAAAACCTAGACGTGGAGTCGTTGTGCGATGTGCCAAGAAGAGGAAACAAACCGAGGCAGAATCGTCTTGTCAAGGAGAACAGCGATGCCTAGATCTTGACTGATAGTACCAAGAGGGTACCCATAATTTGGATAGCAGTCAATTTCCCCGATGTTTTACCAATGCCCCGACGCACGCACGATCTGTCCAATCTCTCCATTCTAGACCTCTCTAGCGACCGTAATGTGTGCCGGGCCTTATTCAAACAAAATAAATCCCCTCCACCTTCAGCTGAGAAGGTCTGTAATACCTAGTCTGTATGAGGTTCAAAAAATTTCCACTCTGTTGGTGAAAGTTCATCTCAAATCTTCTTCTCTGGTCTATTCGTCAAGATTTTTCCATCATCTGGTTCTGAAAGATCTCCACAAAATAATTTAGTCTGATCATGATCACTTTGTCTTGGCATTCCTGTACATAGAGTTTCATGAAGTGTTTTATAATCCACATTATTTTTATTGGTCTCTCTATGTGAGAGTCCAGTTTTGTATGAAAGAAGATGCCTGGGTACCACTTCATGCTTTGGCTTCATTGGTTAAGATACTGATTGTGTTGGTAATACTTACTGTTCTGGTAAGAACTACTTGTGGTACTGTTAATAATACTTACTATCCCAGTAATATGCTTACTGTTCTGGTAATAACTGCTTGTGGTGGTGCTAATACTTACTGCCTGGTTATTAACTGGTGTTGTTAATACTTCTCTCTGTTAATAGTTGTTCGAATGATGATATCAAACGCTGATGTCTGATGCTTGTTGTTCCAATAATGATATCCACTAACGCTGTCCGTTGGTTGTGAGTTGTGATTAGAATTATTGTAATGAGAATGAGGTGGAGTTGGAACAATGATTGTTTTATTACATTGTTTATTTGGAAGGGAGGTCCGGCCATTAGCCAACTTGGTTGGTAAGTTTTACCTGGTTATTAGCACGGTGTCAATGTCAACCAGATATTGAAGGAAAAGAATACACTAAACTTTCTGTTCCCGAGACCACATGAATTGATGGAGAAATAGATTCACGCCCAAGTGTTGGTCGAGCGACTGGTGTCAGATTTGACCAGTAACTTTTGAAGTTGAAATGTATCAAACAATCGAAACCTTGCAGTAGAACTGACCAAGTTAAATTTCGAGTGAGAAATGTGAGATATACGATGTCATATCTTTACCTATAGGGATGCGTAGTAATGCTTCCTCTTCAGGTGTTCTTGTATTGGGGAGCACTGTTTCTTGAGTATTAACAGTACCATTTAACAAGGAAGAACTATCGAATAGCGGTCGTAAAAACGAAAAATAAAGCAGGATTCCAATTTGATTCAAAATCTTAATACGGGTCTCTCTGAAGAGTCCCAAGTCAGACATGATTGACTACAGGTCTCTTAGGATTGAGCTGCAGTGTTGGTCCTTGAGACTGAAAGGGCTAAGACCTAATAAATATTTGCAACGACAAAAAAAAAAAAAAAAAAAAAAAAAAAAACCGCTTAATTATTTATGATCCAGTCTCTGGTTTTTGCAGAGTTGTTCTCAAGCCGTATTTATAAACTGGACGCACTTAACCGACTGGTTTAGAGCTGTAGGGCCCTGGAATTGTGAACTGTCGGGTATGCTAAATTGCATTTTAGATCGTGTTTCCTGAAAGATGCGACTGGTAAGAAAGTTTTGAACCGCGAAGCGCGAACTGGGGATCATTTTTATTCTACCTTCGCTGACAGAATAGCATTATACTCTTTTGACGAAGATGCTTCGAATTTTTCTAACCTCGCTAGTTCTCCGGATCTGAATTGAATGTAATGGAAAGTAATTCTAATCATTTTTCGTCAACCAAACTAGTTCCTTTGATTGTACCTATAACATAATCAAGGTACCCACTCAGTGCGGGCTTTGTCCATTAAAACTTGGTTCGGGCTTTGTCCGTTAAAACTTGGTTCGGGTTTTGTCTGTTAAAACTTTGTTCAAGTTCAGTTTTTGTGGCCATAGTCCTGGGTGGGCTTAATAAGTAATAAAAAATGGTACTTAAACAACCCTTTCCACTACTAATGTCATAATAAATTATCGTGATGGGGCCATCTGGCTTTTTTCGTTCGGACTTTCAGCTCCTCCATTCTCGCGAAGTGAAAGTGTACAGCAAAAATCTTTTTTTTTTTTTTTTTTTTTTTACAAGTCAGGGGGGAAAATTTCTATTTCTATTATAGAGTTACTTCCCCTGATTTATGGTTCATCCATTTGAATATGGCAGCAAGGATTCATCTAAAAAGTAGGCTACGTTGCCAAACGTGTCAAAGGTTCAACGGTAGAATATCTTTAAAGGAGGAAGGTACATTGCACAGTGCTTCCTCCCACAATGATACTTTTTTTTTATGCCGATGGTATTCAGTATTCGTAATGATTTATGTATTCCTAAAAAAAGTAACGAAAAGATGATTTCTTACTAGAATTGAATAATAATAAATTGTTTATTATTATTTTATTTCATTTTTTGAACAAAGACTTTGTTTGGACTGCGCAAGTAAAGGGAAAGGGACTTTTCAGTCTCATTTTGGCAGTATATGTAGACAGGGTATATTCTAGTCTACATCTAGGTATTATCAACAGTGACAAAATTAAACAAAAATTACAGAATTAAAAAAAAAAAAAACAAAATTAAACAAAAGTTACAGAATTAAAAAAAAAAAAAAATACAAAATTAAACAAAAGTTACAGAATTAAAAAAAAAAAAAAATACAAAATTAAACAAAAGTTACAGAATTAAAAAAAAAAAAAAATACAAAATTAAACAAAAGTTACAGAATTAAAAAAAAAAAAAAATACAAAATTAAACAAAAGTTACAGAATTAAAAAAAAAAAAAAATACAAAATTAAACAAAAGTTACAGAATTAAAAAAAAAAAAAATACAAAATTAAACAAAAGTTACAGAATTAAAAAAAAAAAAAATACAAAATTAAACAAAAGTTACAGAATTAAAAAAAAAAATACAAAATTAAACAAAAGTTACAGAATTAAAAAAAAAAATACAAAATTAAACAAAAGTTACAGAATTAAAAAAAAAAATACAAAATTAAACAAAAGTTGCAGAATTAAACAAAAGTTACAGAATTAAAAAAAGTTGTTGGATTCTTAATGTGGAAAACCCGTAATGGATACATACCTCGCTCAATGGAGCTTAATTTGAGTGTTCCTCGAGGATCGATAAAGTTGGGATTCTTACATAGTTGTTGTTCGGGGGGAGACGTGTCTCGGCCTGGCTCGAGAGTTTATGATTCCTCTGTCTGGTGAGGCTGACCGGTTTTACATTCCAGTGTAAGGAGTTGTTTCTTCTGAATCTGAGTATCTGACTTGTGAGCTATTTTTTTGCTAATGTGGATATGAATACCTACCACGTGTCGTGGTCTTGAGGCGGTTTATATTCTTGTATCGCGTATGCACAGGACTCTCAGCCATTTGGGGTCAAACGGTACAACTTGTTTTATTTTTTCTGCACGCGGGTTACGATTGTTACGAAGATCTTCTTGAAAGACTCTTTTGGAATATCTTGGCAGCTTCTAAGAGGCTTTATTGCCGCGTTGGTTGAGAAGTACTTGGTGGAATACTCTTATGGAATATCTCGATGGAAACTTTTAAAGAGTCTTTTTTTTTTGTCAGGTCAGGGGACCCTGTGAAATCTTCAAGGGTTTCCATTTCTCGGTTGATGACGATCTTTGTATAGACGTACCTATCCTTTTACCTTTACGCTTACGACACATAAGTAATATGTAGGTACTCCGAATTCCAATCAGAGTAGGTGCTGAAAAATCTGCCCGATTAGAACCCGAAGGACCTCCGGGAATAAGCTTATAAGTCTATGAAGGGAAGTTGTTTTGTTAATGTCATTGTAACATTTGTAATGGTTCATGGTTCTGTTAACCTTGTCTCGTGTCAGCAAAATTTTGTGCTGATTCCAAAACTGTTGTTGTGTACATATCTCGATTCTGCTGACCAGGGCATACTTGGAAATGCATATCTGGCCAGACTTTGCTGATTTTCATAACAATAACACCCAATATACTTGAACTGTTGAATGCTGATGTGGAGATTGTTATAGGAAATGTCAGGTCGTAGTGCTATTAAACTCTGTACACTAAACTGTGTAGCCATGTCAGCGCGTCAAAATGCTTGACGCATACCTACGCAAAATACGTTAGCCCAGTCCGGTTTTAAGCTCGATACTCACTTATCCTTTCAGATCAGTCGCAGTACGTTTCACGAACGATCAAATACGTTTAAGCGTAAATCGAGCTTTACGTCGAGAATTTGAGAAGAAAAAGTACCCATTTTTTTGACCTCATCTCAATTACTGCTTGTTCTGCTCCTCCGGAACGCAGTTTAGGAATCTCTGATCTGAGTTCCTGATAATAATGTGCGTCTACGCTATATGACGTGTATGTAAAGTGTTACAGAGCTACAGAAACCAGGAAATGCATACAGTATATTGCAGGGATGGCCACTAACCTTAATACCTACGGCCTACGGGAGCCGCAATCCCATAAAGCGGATTCGGGGCGAGTCACGCCGCAGGGGAAAGTTTTGAAACTTTTGGTTTACAGTCTTCAGAATTCAGGCCCGGTTCGAGTATGTAAAAAAAATGAATTTTTCACAAAAAAAAAAAATGATTTTTTTTTACATTCTCAAACCGGGCCTCAGTCTCATTTAAATTCTGATCTTGGAGGAAGTTTTCAAGAAGTGTGAACCATGAGCAGCACAAGATGGTTTCGCGAGCCACATGTCATGGCCACCCCTGATATATGGCATCTAGTCTGTACAGCTAGGTTGTGTATGGCGATTAGTCTCTCGCTTGGTGATAATCTGATAATTAGCTATGCCTACTGTATGTAGATGTTGTAGACATATAGTTTATGTAGAGCAGTGGTTCCCAACTGGTGGTCCGCGGACCACTAGGTGGTCCGCGGGCAGGTTTCAGGTGGTCCGCGAAGCCGTCCAATAATCTACTTATATATATATTTTTTTCCTACTTCTGTAAATTTTCGGTTTTCCGTTGAAGATGTGCCAGAAGACATCCAGAAGGAGCTGATTGAGCTTCAAAATGATACAAATTTAAAAGAATCTTACAGAGATACAGAGCTAGAACTTTTTGGGCCGCCAAAGCTGTAAACTACACGATAATAAGGAGAGCGGCTGTCTTGTTTTGTTGGTAAAATATTCAACTTTAGCATACGATTCATTTTTTTTTGGGGGAGGGGGGTGGTCCGCGAAGTGATCCTGATTTTCGGTCTATTCTTTTTTTTGGGGGGGGGGGGGGTGGTGGTCCGCGAAGTGATCCTGATTTTCGGAAGTGGTCCGCCAGCCAAGGCTTATTGGGAACCCCTGATGTAGAGTGTCTATTTATCTATTGTGAGTGATCAGATCCGCTGATCCGACCAATCAGGGGCGTGGTTACGGGCGATTTTATGAGGGAGAAGATGGGCAATGACTCTTGTAGTGAATCGTATGAGAAATCAGGTTGACCATTTGTTTCGCCGCCACGAATTAGTATGAACGTAATATCAGTATCAATCATACTGATTCCAGTCAAAGGGGAAAAACGTAATAAAATATACTAGCTTAATAAATATGTATTCCGTACTACCTATTATTGTTTGTTATATGTTTGTTCTGTCTTATTGAAAAATAAAGTTAATTATCATTTTGAAAAAAAAAAAAAAAAAAATCGATCGGTGGTTGACTGTAATAAACGTCGCCCCATCAACACTGTCTCCGTCGACATCGATCTATGTCGAGTGTCAGCTGAGACTGTCCAGTGTCCACACTGCCTTGACTACATACATATATCCACCGCGTCGACCGACGGCCGTCGACCATGTGTAGACACTGGTTTACATTTGATCTCTTTTTTTCAATATACCTATCAGCTACTCTTTTTGATGTCCTATCCAAAGGCATGCTCCGGGTGAACTTTTACCTAACCTATCATAACTTGTGACATGTCAGATGTTTGAATCACTATCTAGGCGCACTCCAGGCCAAGTTCCGGCCTCAGCACGCCAGTATGTATATTACACGAAACATTTCGGCGCATTTTTACCCCTATCATAACTCCATTAATTTTTTTCCTTCTCAAATTAATAAATACCTATTATTAGCAAGAAAATAAATGGAAAACATTGCCAAGTTGAAATTGAGAGAAGGTTGAAGGAATTGAGATACAGCATTTTCAGCAGACACGAAAAACTGAGAATGCAGACTTGGCCCTAATTTTCTGATCTCACCACTTGTATAGGCCGACATTTTTGGATAGGGACTTGGCCCTTTTTTCACATCTGTGTTTTTGTGGGGGATATGTACTACTATACTACCCACATCGCATCACAAAAACTTACTGAGCATGCACATTCAAGAGTAGGTACATAACTACATAATATCTGTCTTAAAATGTCTAAATAGAAGTTTATACTGGTATAACCATAACCTAGCAACATAATATGCACCTACATATTTACTGCTCGTACACATATTTAGAACAAATTATTCATGTACGTATTAGTCGAAATGCTAATAAACCTCATAATAATGACTTTGATTTGATTAAGGCTATTAATAGACAGCTCTCAGGCCAATGAATAAATTAAATGCTCTTGTGTCTTATCAGAACTCTTACGCGTATATAGTACCTACATAGTATTGGCGGGGTTTATTAGCTGTTATTTATGATCATATGGCGTTGATTATTAATAAGGTAAAGGCACCTCGAAATAGAATTGCCGGGTGTGTGTCCCTTAAATTTATTCGTGATTGTCCTTTGGAAGATAATAGCTACTTGAGATTTTTTTTTTAAATATATAAAACACCTCATTCAACAAGGCCTTTTCAGAGAACATACTCACGATGTTCGAGCTATTGCCCCTTGGGATCACCAAAGAAATGAGCGATAACAAATATAACGATCGACGAGCAACTTTTAAGGGTTCTTGTGCCCAGACCAAAACAAAGATTATCTTTACAGGCCAAAGTACAAAGAATTGTTTCAGCACCCAGAAAATTTATTCAGGACATGGAACCACGTCTCTCCTCTCTCCTATGGTGAGACAGTATGTATAGTATCGCTCATACGGAGAGACAAAGCTCCTCAGGAAAGTGGCTGTCTCACAATATGAGCGATATGACATAAGCACAAAGTGGTCAAGATAAAGTGACCAACAATGACCATAGCCAAGATCTTACACACCTACCTTCCTTAACGGATACAACCGTTTACTATACTTACCCAGTTTAAACGTTAAGTACGTCAACTGGATCAGCACCTGATGTGTACCTTTACTGAAAACAAAATCAACTACATAATTTACATAATTGATATCTTAAAGGAAAAAACCAACATGGTCTCTACAAAGTACCTGCTCATGTCTTGCACATTTGCAACTCGGTAATAGTCCAGGTAACGAAGGCAGATTGGAGGTACTAAGCAATAGTCCAGGTAACGAAGGCAGATTGGAGATAGTTCTAGTCCGGGCAGACAGGACGCTATCAAGTCGGCCTAATATTGTTGTTCACACAATCACAGATGTGAAAGTTTCATCGCGTCTGCCTATAACTATATCTTTATATAGATACCTTTTATATTTATGTTTATATTTATATTATATACTTATAGGTGTTTATTATACCTCTGTGAATTCTGTGATAGATAACCCACAGTAAAACTTGTTGACCAATTGAATCTCGGCGCCTAATGTTCTATGTGCAGTTGTACAGTGTACATATGTTACGTATACTACTTGCTATCTTACTTATGTTAATGTACAGCAGTCATACTCAACCTGCGGGCCGCATGAACCCCGCTAAGCTGGTTTGTACGGCCCTTGGCAACTTGAAGAGGTACGATAGAGGGAACTGTAACTACTGAGGTCTTCTCGTTCTGAAAGCGAAGAGAGGATAGGAGAAAGCCAGACATTCCTAGAACGAACATTATCTGTTTTGTTTAGGTTTAGGATAAAGTCGTAAAGTCCCCCTCGAGCGAGAATCTCGCCGTTGGCGACTTAGTCAGTGAAGTATGACCATTGCATAAAACTGATCAGCTGGCTTCTCGGCACCAATTCCCAATTCAGTTACAAACCATACTGGACGGTGCTTAACTCAAGTTCTTGAACTCTAAATGAGGGGCCCTTATTGAACTGCGGCCCGCGTGAAGTTTGGACCACTCAAAAGTGCTACAAAAAAGGTTGAGTAGAGCTGATGCACACTGTCTTCGACTATTTATAAATTTATTTACTGTCACCGCTTCTACACTGATCTACCAGTAGTAATCGGGTGTTGGCACGGCAATGCTATAATGCTAATGCCCAACTACCTGTTTCCATACTAACTTTAAATAATTCATTTATATTATGTAAAACAACTTCCTTTAGAATTGCGACGGTGCCGTGTTGCAAATGCTTTTCCTTAGACAAAGTGATTGACTTGCAAGAATTTTACCTGTTCTGAATCTGGATAGTATTTGCTAGAAACTTGACTGACCTAGGGTCATTTGAATGGAAGATTTTGTGTTGGCCATTGATAAGTTGGCAGGAGTAATTAGCAGAAGATTGTATGCAACGCATGCTGCCAGCTCGCTGGGTTAACATTGTGACAACCGAGATATCAGGATGATTTTAAAGATCCTCGTAATTGGGAAAAAATTTCAAGATATCCTGACGCACCTTCTGAATTTCTGGAGAAAGGAGAAGAAGGAGTAATCTGATCAAGATTTCCCAAGACTCTATCATGTATCGTATTTCTGTAAACCATATTCCATTTGTAAAGACAGCTTAAGCATAGGATTTTAGGTTTATAAGTTTATATCTTAGCACCCAATTACACCTGGTAAGTATGTAGGTAAGTACATATCAGTTTATGGCTGTGTTGGCACCTAACCCTATCGCCTTAATGTAAAACTTGGCCCTAGATTTACTCCTATTAGAAGTTTATCTACTGGTAACTTCATCAACCAATATGATATCCCATTATTGGTGACCCTGTCAGCAAATTAATATATTATCCATTCAATTCAATTCAATAAAGCATTTATGTATACAAATGTAGGTTTGCTTATGTTACAATCTTACATGGAAATACAATACAAAATAAAAATATACTAACCCTAACACGTATCAGAAGTTATCTATTCTTAACTCCTAATCAGTTATCTACTAACCTGACCAGCTGATAGACTCTAACTAGTAGAGGTACCTATTGATAATGGCTGATCGTGATTATTGGTACCAGCTGAGATCAACTTATCATTCACTGACTAGTACCTATAGTGCTGGTGGTTTATACGTTAGTTGTGGTATCCGGTCTCTTGGTCTGTTGAGATTTATGAGAGATCGTCCATTCTTTCCAGTTATGTAGTTATCATAACCAGTGGACTCAGTGGTGAAGTCATCATATTGACGAGTTTCAAGTTATTGGATTTTCAGGCGACTCTGTATTACTAAAAGTCGTGCGACCACTCTTCCATTTTTGCGAGGGGCTTGAAGATTTGACGCTACTTTTTTCAATGCTATGTGAAATGAAAAAGTCAACTTGATGACGGACCCTGTATTTTATTGACTGATTGAGTGACAGATCCGGTTTGGTTGCTTGTGATCCCAGGATAGGCTTGAGTCTAGTGTTGGCCGTCTCGTATGTAGATACCTACAATATAATATAGTTAGTTAGAAGACTACATAGATTATAGCAATGAGATAGTTGTATGTGATACTTTGAAGAATACATAGATTAGCAATGAGATAGTTGTATGTACCTATGTAGTCTGAAGACTGGTTGTGGATTGCCTACAAGGATGTTATCTTGATTTCTTGAGGGAATTGATTCTCAAAGATCTGTCCCGAGTTTGGCCTTTTTCACCCAATGGTCATTTCCCAACGAAGTGATGTCATTCGTCATTATTCAACGGGTTTTACCCTTTATTTCTGGTAAAGCGTTTATTATTATGATGACATTATCTACCTTTTTCACTTGTGCAGTATTATACTATCCAGCTTCATTGACCACGATTCCTCTCTACACTAAGCTGCAGCACAAGATAAACGTCCTGCCAACATCAGATTCGGAAAGCCGGACTGTTGTAGTCAAGCAACGTCATCGTTGCACGGCCGAGCAAGTCTCTCTTCTTCTTCTTCTTTCTATTGTCAATGATCAGCAGTGCCTACTGCCTACTGTACGGTTCTTAGTTACCTCTTAACCTACACCTTGTAACAATGTAATTCCTAGCTCTATTTTTACGACCAGTGATGACTGCTACAAGTACTTTGTATATCTATTTACTATACACTCTATACAAGTACTATGTATATCTATACTATACAGTCTGTACAAGTACTTTCACTTCGGAGTGTTTTTTACTTTTCCACGTGCCATCCTGAAATCCGGTGGTGATCAATGCTGTGAGAATCATTCACAACAATGCCTAGCAATGTCTAGCAACTAGATATATGTATCTAGACAACGTTAACAACTACCAGATTACTGTAGATATATAACGCACTATTACTACATATCATGCAGAAACCAACCGGTCAGGCCGTGGTGACAAACGACAAGTTTGGTATTATAAATTACAATTGTTTACAAACATGTTTATGATGGTACCATGAAAAGTGAAATTTTGCAAGAACCTTTTCCTAATATGGTTGTTTGGTTGCATCCTATGGCTGCATCAACTGTCTATTATTAGCCCAATCTCTAGGCCGCACTATAAACTTTTTTCCCCCTTATCAAAATCCTGTGATTTTACCTCTACTTTTCAATGGTCTTCAGACAACCAGTCCATGTGGATCAACTTGGGTCGACTGTAGTCTGTAGTACATACTTCTGTAGTGATGAAGGTACTTCTTACCTTTAGTTCAATATCTAATTTTTTATTTATCCCCCCCCCCTCTTGATTTCAGGTAAGATTGCCGCCTCCATAGAGCACATTGGTTTATAAGCACTTGCTGGTGAGGAATTATGCTTATTGGTAAGTCTGTCGATATACGGGAACAGACCTTGTATGTCAATTTGTTCTGGTGACGCAGCTGGACTGAACCCAGAAATCTCTCCTTTCTCTCTGTTAGTAGAAACACTGTGCGGACTTCTGGAGTGAAAGGTTGCCGAAGATCGAACTGATTGGTTGTTAATTCGCTAATACTCATGATGACGGGATCTCTCTCTCCCTCTCCTCTCTCTCTCTTTCTTTCTTCCTCTTACATCCAATGTAATTTATTGTCTGGTATACAGAGTGTTTGTAGCAGCGTCTTCGCCAAAAGATTTCGTCATGTACAGACTACAGAAACCCAAATTTTGTGGAAACTTCTTTTGCTGTTCGTGACAGTTAAAGCCTTTCGAGTATT
This sequence comes from Diaphorina citri, assembly GCF_000475195.1. NCBI lineage: Eukaryota > Metazoa > Arthropoda > Insecta > Hemiptera > Psyllidae > Diaphorina > Diaphorina citri. The sequence goes on from NW_007377653.1 coordinate 213,230, forward strand.
AATTGAACGAAATAAACGAGTAAAAAGGTCTAATTTAACCTCAACCATGTTACATTTAGTTCAGTTATCTGGTGGTTGTTCGCGATTATACGACAATTTTTTTGAAATTTAGCAAAGTTTTTCAATATAAAAGGAATTTTTTTTGACTAGTTTGTTTGGTCTCCATTGAGCTGTTACCTTTTGCAATAGCACCCTGTATCCACGCGTTATTCAGATATTCAGAAGTTGAAGATTGAGGTTTTGCTCTAAGTAGTGATGAAACTAGAAGAAAAAAGAAGAAGGAGATTAGAAGATGAACAAGTAAAAGAAGAAGAAGACGAAGAAGAAGGAGAGTAATTGAGACATGAAGAAGAAAGAGAGAGAGAGAGAGAGAGAGAGAGAGAGAGAGAGAGAGAGAAAAGTGTAGAAGAACAAGTTAATATAAGATATAGAGGATGAATAAGATGGGGAAGAACAAGGAAAAGGAAGAAGAAGAGAGATTTTCTACTGCTTGTATTTTACACCAGGATGAGTTGTTGTAACTCTTCTTCGATAATTTTTATTCCTCTTATTATTATTGTTGTTGCTTATTATTATTTTCGCTTCTTCTTCTTCTTCTTCTTCTTCTTCTTCTTCTTCTTCTTCTTCTTCTTCTTCTTCTTCTTCTTCTTCTTCTTCTTTTCATTTTCCTAATCTCACCTTTCACTTATTCCACCTGGAAATAGAACTGGACATTGTTTGTTAAAAATCTGGTGTGAACATCACACGACTTTCCTTATCCTATTAAATTATGCTCGCATGAGGTCTTCTTGTGTGCAAGGTTCATCCAGTTCTAGTTGGCTGTAGTTTAAGAGGTGGTTATGATTTTGTATTTAGGAGGATGCACTAAATTGCAGTGACATAAGTGACCAGGGTGTAGTGAAAGGTGCAGTGTCATCGGCTGAGATGCTGAGGAGATGTTAATGAGATTTTTAATTGCAACCTGTGTACCTGTACACAGAGAGTAACTGATGTGATCTCTTTCTTATAATCTACAACCTTAGTAATTAACGCAATATGCAGCTGTATACAGGGTGTTTGTAAAGTCTGTCCCAACTCTCAAGACTTGGTTTCTGAAGAACCGCTTGCATTGACTTGGATTCTCAGAATATCGATAGAGTCGTGGCCCTGGCTTCCATTTGTGACCGCAACTTGAAAATCTTTAAATAATAAGAACCTCCTACTTGTGACATACCTAACATATTATAGGGTCTTACGTAAATTTGAGCCCTAACTGACAACCTGGGTATTGTGCGCTTACAGTGCAGTGAGCTTATTCGGATCTGGAGGTTGATGGTTCGAGTCCAAGTCAAGTCTTAGATTTTAGCGTAGTCGGGTATTAATCGGGGAACGATATTAGTGATAATGAGGAGCATTAAAGTAAGTATCTACCCATGATTTAACACAATGGAAATTCCCATGTCCCTCAAGTTCTTGCTTACAAAGTCATCTATAACCAACGAGCACAAGTTCAACAGGGTTGTCAAGTATACTCACCGTTTGTGAGTATACCCACTAGGGTTGCCAGACGTCCCGTATTTCCCGGGACGTCCCGTATTTTGGGCACTTTTCAAAATGTCCCGTACGGGACACGCGTGTCCCGTATTTTCCACAGTTTCACCTCTCCTCCGGTAATTATTAATCTTTACCAATGTAATAAATTAAAATTTTCTGATGTAGTACGCCGGATTCGAACCCCGGTCTCCTGATTCGAAGTCCAATGCCTTACCTTAACCAACCATTCCACCACAGAGTTATAATTTTGTTAGTCTCCGAACATTCTCAGACCTTATCGAACATGGGCTTGGTATACCTGGTTATTATCTTCAGTAGAGTTCCTCTTACCTTCAGACTTCAGAGGTACATGGTTATCAATTGATAAATTATTTAAACAAGGAGAGAGAGAGAGAGGGGGGGGGGGGGGACATTTGTGGGGTATTCTACTCCTCCTCCTTCTCTCTCTATCTCCACAACAATACTCTCGGGTGTCTTCATTCCCATTTTCATCCTCTCTCCTCCCTCCCTCATCTTTCTCCTTCTTCACTCCCTTCGTCCCTAATCTTCCACCTTATTATTTCTGCCTGGAGAGTAAGAGAAAGAGAAAAAACCAAGGGAAGAGAGAGGAAAAGAAAAAACGTTGGGACTGAAGAAGAAGAAGATGAGGAAATATAGGTACGTGAACGTGAGGCAGAAGGAGAGGGATAGAGAGAAGAAAAGAAAGTTGAGAAAAAGAAGGAAAAATAACCTTGGGGGAAAAGAGGAAAAGGAGAGGAAGAGAATTCAGGGGAAAGGAAACAAGCTGGGTCCGTCCCTCCGGGAATTTTTTAGCCCGTAGTTTATTCGATCGTGGTTAAAGAATACCTATGTGCCTACCTAATTTGTTTGCGTCCACTACAGATTTTGCTTTCCGACAATTTCTGATTGTTCTGAATTCGTATCAAAATCTGTAGTGTATCGGATAGCAAAATCTGTAGATCACCCAATTAAAGTGTAGACAATGTAGCCATTAAGTAAGGTCATTATGTAAAAAAAAAGTCCATTTGAATTCGCCGTGTGTGTAGGTGCCTTAGAGTCTAGCGAAAGATACATATGGAAGAGAGAGAAAAGAAAAGACTGGAAACAGAAAAGTAGAAAACTCGGAAGCAATGGGAGAAAAGAAATGATATGGAGGAAGACAATTTAGGAGAGAGATAGGAAAAGGATAGAGAGGGGAAGGAAGGAGAGAGAGGGGAAGTAAGGAAGAGGAGAGAGGAGGAGAAAGATATATGAAAGAGAGAGAGAGAGAGAAAGAAAGGGGAAAGATAGGGTCATATGGGAGAGAGATAGAGAGGGAGGAAGGAAGAAATAGCAAGTCAGAATAAACGTTAGATTACTTAGGACATACCCTTTCTCTACTGGTGGGTCATACACGCCCATCAGCGCAGCGGCCAAACTGCGGCATTTCTAATCTCACGCGGCAGAACTGCGGTAAATGTGCTTGTTGTGTATTCACACAATAAAACACAAAATTATTGTTTTATTGTGTATAAAACAATATTGTGTATTGTGTGTATATATATTGTGGTTTTATACCTCCCAATACTGCGGAAGATTGTCGCAACGCTAAAATGCGTACGTACAGTTTGCTGACAACACGTATGCGAATTCTTACAACCGAGAAAAAAAAAAGAAACAAAAAACAAACGAACAACCAACCAAACAAACAGACAAAAACAAAAACGAATGGGAAAATACTTAAACTGAACGCTCGCTTCGTTCGTTCATTCAAATAGGTTCTTACTTACGTGCAAAAGGTATAGGTATAACATATCTCCTTACATCTAATACCTACCTTCCTACATAATATTCTTATTAAAGATTAAACTAACACTAACACCAAAACCAAAAGTAGAAAGAGAAAGAGTTGAAAAACTTTAAAACTGTTGGAAATACAAATAGAAAGAGATGTAGAATATGTAGATGAATAGAGAAAGAGAGAGATGGAAAACTTTATGCGAAAAAAACCTTGAAAATTGAGAGAGAGAGAGAGAGAGAGAGAGAGAGAGAGAGAGAAAAAGTAGTTGTACTCGTAGAATAAAACGAGGTATAAGTGAGAGAGAGAGAGAGATATGAAGGGATATTGTATGAGAGAAAGAGATGGAGGAATGTGTAAGAGGTAGAGAGAGTGAGATGGAGGCATGTGTAAGAAGTAGAAAAAGAGAGGTGAGAGAGAGAGGAATGCATGAAGGGATATGTGTGAGAAAGAGACAGAGGTATGTATGTGTCAGAGGGGGTGAGAGAGATAGAAGTTTTTGCATATCTGGTGCAAAGTTGTTGAGAACGTTAGAGAGAGATGGAAAGGAATTTGAAGTGAGAATATAAAAGAGAGAGAGGGACTGAGGAAGTCTATGCAACGTAAAAACAAGGACGGAGTATGAGTGAGAGAGAGAGAGAAAGAGAGTAGGTATGTATGAGTGAGTGAGTGAGTGAGTGAGTGAGTGAGTGAGAGAGAGAGAGAGAGAGAGAGAGAGAGAGAGAGGAGGTATGTATGAGTGAGAGAGAGAGAGTGATGGCCCCTGTCTCTATGTAATAGAGAGAGCGAGGGGGGTGCCTACCCCACCTACTTATATGAAGAGAGGGGGAGTGCCATCAAAAATTTGTGTCTGGAGGGGTGAGGGGTATCCCATCTATGTAACTGGAGATGGGGGGGACACCTTGCTTTTTTTTGTATAGAGGTTGAGGGGGGGGGGGGGTTTTGTC
>NW_007377653.1:217496-274359 GCF_000475195.1 Diaphorina citri
AGAGTGAGAGAGTATTACACAACAATACAAGAGTACAAACGACCTGAAATATCTATAGTCACAGATATAGGTAGAGCTCTCTCTCTGTCTCTCTTCCTCCTATACAAGCTGAGGTACCTATGTATTTTGTTACAACGGTGCTGAAATGATTTTTTTTTTTTTTTTTTTTTTTTTTTTTTTTTTTTCAACTCACAAGTTCTTGCTTACAAAGTCATCTATTACCAACGAGCACAAGTTCAACAGGGTTGTCAAGTAATCACCGTTTGTGAGTATACCCACGATATCTTGTTACCTGACGCCCTAGGAATCAAAACAAAGATTTATTCCATTCAACTCACTCTGTATAGTGTATACGGTATATCTATGTAACTATATTACTTACCTTCTGTGTATACTATCAGTATACCTATGGTCATTTTGTGTGCATTTCCTGTTGTTAACAGAGGATAAATAATAGTACCTACTATATATTCTGAGATGTCTTCGGCTACCTACTGATCTTGCCATAGCTATAGCTATTAGTATCATTGCTAGACGGTCAGTTTTTATCTTACCGTACCTATGTATGTGCTTGGTACGTATATACCTACTTGACGGAAGTTGAGTGATCTTTGAACTCTCAGACTTAATGGAGATGGAAACCTGCCACGGTGGTGTGGTGGTCAAGACGCTCACCTCGTAATCAGGAGGGCGTGGGTTCGATCCCATCCGAGACGAGAGAAGGAAGGGAGGATGAAAGGATAGGTAGGTACCTATTAGATAAAAGGCCGCGAGTTTGTGTGTCTACCCCACTTTACACTTTAATACAGCACAATCTACAGCTTTGTAGTTTTTATTTATTTTTTCAAAAAATAAGTATCTTTCTACAAAAAAAGAGAGGGGAAAAAACTTGGTAAACTTTAAACTTGAAGTTTTGCGAGAGAAAAAAATGGGGTAACTTTTTTTTTATAGAAAGTTTTTAGTTTTTCTCTCTCTTTCTACACCCTCCCCCCCTCTCTCTATCATAATAATTCTTAAGTTATTAGAACTTTTTTTACTTTCTTTCTTTCCCCTTAGTAGGGTGTTTCATGCTACTAAGCTACTCTCTCTTTCTTTCTCTTTCTCTCTCTCTCTCTCTCTCTCTCTCCCTCCCTCCCCCTCTCTCTCTCTCCCTCCCTCTACAATTCTCCAGAGACCGAAATCTGCATTCTATTATTTTTTATTTCTCTCTCTCCCTCCCTCCCTCCCTCCCCCAGTTTGAACCTTCTTAATTTGACGGAATTTACGCTCCGTTCCTCCCCCTCCCCCTCCGTCCCTCTCTCTTCTTCCTTTTTCTTCATTATCATGGTTGGTCATCTTTAGTGGCGTATCCTACATTTAGCTTTTTTTATATATAAAAAATAATAATAATGATGAGTGTTCCACCGGCGTTTTTATTTCGTAGCAATGAAACAACTGCTGCATTAGACGCATGTGGTCTGTGTCGTAGCGAAAGAGTGCACTGTAATAGTAGGTACACTGTCATCTGACTTGAGTTGGGAAGCTTTCGCCTTGTAAGTGAAAGGACGCAGGTTCGAATCCTGGCCAAGACGGACATTTTAGACTCGGCCTATCCTATAACAACGGAGGTCTATTGTTGGTGATTTTGCTAAAGAAATACAAAAATATTTTAGAAGAGAAAAGAGAGGCGTCAACACTTGGAAACAAATATTGGAAATTATTAGAAGAAAACGAAAGAGCAGAAAACAAGGAGAAAGGAATTAGAGAGAAGGAGAGAGAGAGAGAGAGAGCGGAAAGAAAGAGAGATATCAGAATTAAGAAGGAGGAGAGAGAGAAAGAGAGAAAAGTTTGTGGAAAATGTGAAAACTCAGTTCTATTTCCACCTGCCAGGGATTATGGCGGAAACTTTTCTCTCTCTCTCCCTCCCTCTCTCTCGCTCCCGCCCTCACCCTATCTCTGTCCTATTTCCTCTAGCTATCTCTCCCTTGTTTTCCATCCTCCCTCTTTCTTTCTCTCTCCCTTCTTCCTCTTAGACCTCTCCTCTATCCTTCCCACTTTTTTCTCTTCCCTCTCTCTTTCTCCCCCATATCTACTCTCTCTCTCTCTCTCTCCCTCCCCCTGTCTCTGTCCTATATCCTCTAGCTATCTCCCTCTTCTTTCTCTCTCCCTTCCTCTATTTCTCTCATGTTTTCTTCCTCCTCCTCCTCCTCCTCCTCCTCCTCCTCCTCTTTATCTACCTCTCATCCATCTTTCTCTCTTCTTTCTACTATCCTTCTCTCTCTCTCTCTCTCTCCCTCCCTCCCCTGTTACGCTCTATCCTCCCTCTCTCTCACTCTATGGTATAAGTTTGTCATGAAAGTTGTGTGAAAGTTTGATGATGAGGACTACGAGGTCATGTCAATGACCTTTATAGCTTTCATTGTCATGCCCACATAGATAATTTAGGTTAAGCTACGTCCAGCATGGTTGGTATCTGGATGGCCACCTTCGCATTTAGATACCAGAATTGTATTTCAATTTCAATCCATGCCTTTATTTGAAACGGATGAATAGTGCACCATCAATAAAAATCGCTCTCTGCCCTAGAATGAAGAAGATGAAGTAGAAGAATGAGAAGTATAAGAACGGTGAAGGAAGAAGAATGAGAAGTAGAATATGACCAAGAAAAAGAAGAATATCGTGAAGAAGATTAAGAATAAAAAGAAATTTTTTAGAAGAAGTTGAAGAAGACGGGAAAGACAAAAGAAGAAGTATGTCATGCAGCAGAAGAAAAAGAAAAAATGAGAGAAAAAAGAATAAGAAGTAAAAGAAGATTAGTGAAGAAAAAGAATTCTTTCGTGAAGAAAGAAGAAGAGGGCGAAGAAAACTCTTTAGAAGAAGAAAAAGGAAAAAAAGTAAAAAGATGGATGAAGAAAAAGAAATATGTCAACAAGAAGAAGAAGAAGGAAGATTTCAGTAAGAAAAAGAAAAGGAAAAAAAAGAGGAAAGAAAGAAAATGAGACCAACCCAAGAAAGGAGTACACAATACACCTAATAGCAAGAAGGAAAAATCCTTTCTCTCCCTTTTTTTTTTTTTTTTTTTTTAGTAAAAAAGACAAAAAAAAAGAAGGAAAAAAAAAGTCTGGACTATGACTGCTGCTTGGATGAAAGTGTACAGGGATAGCCAAGAATCCTGAAACTTGTATAAGTTAAATAATAATAAATGAATAACTCACCCCTAAACGGTGTTTAGTTAAAAATTAATGAGTATAGTTTGCCCACGTGTTTCTGGTTAGAGTGATGTGTTGCCCAATTTTGATAAATAATATTAGGCAAAGTTAATGCAGAAAAAAAAAAAAAAATCGCTTGGTTTTTCTTCCTGGAGTAATGGTATAATTTTCATCCGGTTGGGGCTCGAACCCACGACTCCTTGTCAGATCACGAGATTTTTACATCACCCTGTTTAATCATCAGGGCTTTCTCTCTCCCTTCTCGTGTTTCTGGTTAGAGTGATGTGTTGCCCAATTTTGATAAATAATATTAGGAAAGGTTAATGCAGAAAAAAAAAAAAATCGCTTGGTTTTTCTTCCTGGAGTAATGGTATAATTTTCATCCGGTTGGGGCTCGAACCCACGACTCCTTGATGTCAGATCACGAGATTTTTACATCACCCTGTTTAATCATCAGGGCTTTCTCTCTCCCTTCTCCCTCCTCTTCTGACTTATTTTTGCTCTATTCACCTCTTTTTCTTGTCTTGCTATTCATTTCGCTCTCTTCTTCTCCTCCCTCTCCTCCTCCTCCTCCTCCTCCTTCTCCTCCTCCTCCTCCTCCTCCTCTTTCTTCTACTTCACCCAAGTAAGCGCAACTGATCTATTCTGTTTTCAAGCTTGTGTTTTGGCCCGGAATATTTCAAGGAGGAGAAGGAGGGAGAAGACAAAATAGAGAGGGGAAACAAAAATAGCGATGTGGTGAACGCTAGGGAGAGAGGGAGGGAGGACTTTTTTCCCCATTCCTCTCTCTTCTTCCCCCTCCTCCTATTTCATACAATTTTCTCTCTCGCTTGCTCCAGCATATCTCTCTCTCACCACACTCCTGGGTTTGCTATGGTGAACAGCGGATGCAAAATATGGTTGACAGTTGAGTTTTGAAACAAACAAACAATGGGATTTAATTTATGTCCTGAATGTGAGTGCCAATTTTCATCCAAATCGATCAAGCGGAAACTGTTGTAAAGTTTAATCGCGAAATGTAAATGAAAAATGATATAGTTGAATCCGAATTTACTTAGCCTTTACCAATAGTGTACCAGTTTATTAAGGTTGCAAGTATAGTTAAAAAAAAAAAATAAATAAATAAAATAGCTTCGTATCTTTGTGTCAAACAATCAAGTCTTTCAACAGGATTAAAATTCTTTTCTTCCACAGAACTTTATTATGTACCATTAAATTGTGACTCGCTTCACACGACCAATGCGGTAGTCCCAAATGTCACGCGAGAGAGAGAGAGAGAGAGTTTTCCCTTGTTTTGCTGGTTGTAAGGTAGGGGAGGAGGTAAAGTTACGGGGGATATTTTCCTGTCTTCCTCCCTCCCTCCCAGTCATATCATGCGGCTTTTGTTATGTTGGGCTTTGTGACTTGAAATTGTATGCGGCTTGTGTCACTTTATGTACAAAGCTATGTCCACAGTTCTACACATAGTCGGTCGACTATGTAATAATGGTCTCACGGACACGAGTACACGACAAGTAAAACAATATTGAGTTTTTCATTATTGTCTTAATAAAGATAATTAGAGAACCTTTTTAATTTTCAATATAGAAACGTAAAAAAAGATATAACATTTTTTGAAAATAAGAAACAGCGAGAAGTTATACTATGAAAATAACGCAAAATTCGACTAAATTGTTGCATATTGCATACACAGAATCATGTACATGTATGTCTGTCTGTTACGGCGCTGTTACTCTGATGGAACTTTTGTTGTTCTCTTTTCACGAGAAAACGGCTTGACCGATTTTGATGAAATTTCTTGTGGTTGATGAGAAGAGTACTGAGGGTGACATAGGCTATTTAAATTTGTCATATTCCATCCCGATTCAAAATGGCAGCACCTCAAAATTATGACTCTTATGCCACGCTGATCCCGTACAAAGGACGGGTCAACCACTAGTTATTATTATTATTCACGTATGTTTTTCATTTGTCTATTTACAGGTAAGCTTAACCAGGTGACATCATGGTTACGTTACCTAATACCATTCTTAGAGGATTTCACATTCGTAAGTTGAATTAAATTACCTACAGTACCTACCTGGTCTATGTCTTTGTACGCCACGCCCACCCTAACCCTATTTAAGTAGGAAAAAGAAGAAGGAAGACCTTCCTATATAGATGTTTTTGTATTTTCATTAATCCCCCGGCTTTGCAATCTCATGGTTAAATATTTGTTTCCTCTGAACATTCTCGGAGCTATGCCCTAGGAGTCTGACACTCGTATTTATGAACAAGAATGATCGTTCTTAGATCAGTCTCAAGTCAAAATTGACCAATCAAATGCCTTGAGACTATTTTTTAATTTCGTATGCACGGGGTGAAGTGATGGTTTTTCTCGTTGGAATTGAAAACTTTTTTGATCACTCAAAAACGGATAGGTAGGTCCGTAGACTCGATTCAATTCAAATAGTAGACAATGTAGATTGTAGACATTTATTTTGCCATGTTTTCCAGCTAGTAGACAATGTAGATTGTAGACATCATTTATTTTGCCATGTTTTCCAGCTCGGATGTGTGGAGGGCACGAGGACAGAAATATACCACCACACGCACCTATACCTTTAGTGCCAACCTCTTTGGTGGCTATTTACCATTAATATCTTTTTTTATATTTACATATAATTTTCTCCATCCTTTTCGATGTTAAACCTATGTATGTAGTATGTAGTTATGTACTTACATATTTTTGATGTAAATATATAAGGCCTGTTGGCCTCCTCTCTTGTCGTGTGTACGAAACTGTTGGCACAATGGGACTGGTCTTAGCCGACATTTAAAAAAAAAAAATTAAAACGTATTTAAAAAAAAAAAATACCTTTCTTCTTCATATTCATACTTATACTCCAAAAATTCCTTCTTTTCTTCTCCTTCTCCCTTCTTTCCAAATATCGCCCTTCTCCTCTTCCTCTTCTCTCAAAAAACCTCCTTATTCTCTCCTCTCCTTGGTCTTTTTCTCCTCCTCCCCCGCTCCTCGTCTCCTTCTATACGTTTTTATTCTACCTGTGGTATTGTATTCCCCCCACCTTCAGCCCCCCCCCCTCTTTTGCCCTATTTTTCTGTGCTGTGAAAATCAAATAGTCGTGTGTACGAAACAAGAGAGAGAGGGGTATATGAAAAGAGAGAGGGGGGAGGTTATATGAAACAAGAGAGACAAACAGAGAGAGAGAGGGGGGTATGAAACGAGATAGAGAGAGAAGGGGGGCATATGAAACAAGGTAATGGGAGAGAGGGAGGGGGTATATGTTAAGGCAATGAGAGAGAGGGAGGTATATGAAAAGAGAGAGAGAGAGGGGTATTTTAATTAATAAATAACAAATAATTGAATTCATAGGGGTTGGGTTGCGGAGTAGCGGAAAGTCGCATGAAATGGGGACTTTTTTTTTACTTTCTATTAGGTTGTGTATGGGGAACACCTGAACAATTATAATGGGAAATCGAATGCGATATTTTTCACTTTTGCTGGCTTTTTTTTCCCCCCATTTTTCCATGTCCAAAAAAATTTTGATTGATTTTTTTGCACTTTCGAAATGTTTTAGAAAAGTCGTGTGATATTCACACCTGATTTTTTTTTTTTTTTTTTTTTTTTTTTTTTTTTTTTTTTTTTTTTTTTCTCTCTCCCGCTCTCTGTTATTCTCTCTCTCTCCCTCTCCCGCTCTCTGTTATTCTCTCTCCTGCTCCTCCTCTCCCTCCCCCCTCCCTCATTGTTTTTTCAAAGTCGTGTTCTGAACGATGACATTTTTCTGTCCGGCTACTTCTTTTTTCTCTCTCTCTCTCTATTTTTTTTCTCTTTTTCTTCCTTTTCTTCTTCTTATTTTTACCTTTTTCAGAAAAGAAAAAGAATAACTTCTTTTTTTTACTCTCTTCTTTTTCCTTTTCTTTCCCCCCTTCTTTTTATTTTTTCTCTCATTTTTGCTTTCTATTTTAATCCCCTTCTCCCTTATCTCTTGTTCCGTTTTGTCTCAGCCTTATGATTCTTCTTCATATCCCCCCCCCCCCCCCCCCCGTTTTCTTATTGCCTGTATCTCTCTTCTTCTTCTTCTTCTTTTTCTTCTTCCTTCCTTTTCTGTCTTGGGACTTTGTCCTCGGATTTTACTTTCTCCTCCTCCTCCTCCTCTTCCTCCTCCTCGTTCTTCTTCTTTTTCTTCCTCTTCTTCCACGTCTTATTCTCCCTCTTCTTGATACGTTGCACGTCATTTTTCATGTCTTTATCTTTCATTTTCACATGTTTGCTATTTCCCCGTCCTCTCTCTCCCCTCCTTCCACACACATGTCTGTTTTTTCAATCCCCTTCAATAACAATGACCCCTCCTTTTAATATTGTTGATATTTTCTTGTTATTTTTATTCTTCCCTGTCTTCTTTTCTCTCTCTCTCGATTTTATCCTCCTCCTTCTTCCTTCAATGTCTCCTTTTATTGTTGAATTGTTATTAGGGCACATCTGTCAGATTTAATTCCGGGTATACCAACCGCCCTGATATTTCGCAATCCCCACATTGAAAGGCAAAGCTTATACATAAATCTGAAAATAAAATTGATATGTACAAATTGACGTAAACTTGTTTACTTGAATTTTCTTTCAATGAATGTGACCCAGTCACTCCTTACAACTTGCAAAAGCTACGACTCGTTTTCTTCCCCTACCTTCTCTTTCTCATCCCCCCCCCCCCCCCCTTTTTTCCCAGTTGATGGAAATAAAATAATACCTTCTATCTAATACACTAAAATTTTGTTGAATATTTTGATCGTTGGGGCTTTTTTCCGTTCCATCTCTGAGCCAAATTAAATTTTATAAGACCTTTAGATTAGATTCAGAAAAAAACCTTTAGTGGATAGGTAGCCCGCCTAGTTAGCTTGTAAGGTAGTTCGTCTGCCTTGTAAGCGTTTGGTCGCACCCAGGGCGAACTTTGCCCTAAACGGATAATGTTCGTTCTCGGAACGACTGGCTTTCTTGTTCTTACACACTACTTCTTCTCTTGCCCCCTCTCTACTCTATTTCTTGAGGAAGAATAGTAGCTAACTATAGCTAACGTAGAACAAAGTCACCTTTAAGTTTATGTCTACCTTGTGTTGTGTGAAATAATACATAATACCAAACACACAAGGAAACTCCCAAGTCAAGAGTACTCGTACTAACCCTGAGGGAGAGAGAAAAGATAGGAAGGGGGAGAGAAGAGAGGGAGGTAGAAAAGGAAAAGATAGAAAGGAGAAGGAAAAAGAAGAAGGAGGAGGAGAAGACAAAGTAGTAGTAGTACATTGTAGAAGAAGGAGACGAAGAAGAAGATATTGGAGGAGGGGAAACAGAATGAGGGATGGAAAAAGAAGAAGTAGAAAAAGCAGTAGACAAAAGGGAGAGGAACAGTTGAAAGTGAGAATGAAAAAAGGGAATAAGGAGAAGAAGAAGAAGAAGAAGAACAAGGAGAGAGAGAGATAAAAGGAAGGAAGGAATGTGAGAGAAAGACTGGAGAAAGTATAAACGAGTTTTCTGTATATTTTTACTTTTTTGTATACAGAATGTACAATCCGACTCTTATCGAAAAGTGCTGATAACTTCTGACACAAACTTCTCTGATGTACCATTGTTCTAAGAACGGTCTTAGACAGTCCATTTAGCTTGGAGGGTTGTGCGTCTGCTTTGTAAGTGCTAGGTCGCGGATTCGACTCCCGCCCGGGGCGGATTTTATGCTGAACAGGTAGATAAGGTTCATTCTCGGAACGGCTGGCTTTCTCCTATCCTGTCTTCCTTCTTTGGAATTATGAAACCTTAGCAGTTAGAGTTCCCTCTCTGAAATCTCTTTGAAAAATATCTTTTCATTGACCCTGTAAAACCTGTGACTTTTTTTCCTTAGTTTTTTCCCTCTTTTTTTTCAATAGGAAAGTGCATATTCATTGGGGATATTTGTAGTCACTAAATTAATTTACTACATAATTTTAAAATACTTACGTAGCGTAGCGTATAGGTGCATCATTAAAATACTACGTTCAGGCTCTTATCTCTCCATTCATGAAAGAGTTTACTACATTATTCATTCTCCTCCATTCATAAAAGAAATGGTCACTACTTTGTATACGATAAAGGTCGTTTCTTTCTCTCCACTCATTCATAAAACCGGTAGTAAATTTCTAAAAGAGGAAAGAAGGGGTGTGTAGATGTTTCTGATGTTTTATAATACCTATATGTATTTATTTTAGTTAACAAATAATTACCGGTTCTATTTCACAAAATAAATTAATAGAATGAGTTGTGAGGGACTGAGGGAGTTTAAGAAAAAAAAATATTTCATTTTGTAATTCAGACTTCAGATGTTTGTTGAACGAGGAAGACTTGTGAGATATGGTATAGGGAAGGGAGGAGGGAGGAAACATTAGATAGGAGGGTATGCTTAACTCAAAAAGGCCCAATTTGGGGCTTATTTGTAGGGAAAACAGCCCTAAAAGATGATGGGTTAAAGCTTGGACCAATCTGGGGTAGAATAAAAGAGGGTAACTCCGCGCTGCTAATATTATCTCGATGATTTTGCATTGATTTTATTTGTTTATCTAGTGTTGTACTGAAGAGAATGGGACACCCGGTATATGTATACCCAGACACCAAACCTTCCTCCTCCCCTGCTCCCCCCTCCTTTGTTTATTTTCCCATATCTCCCATTTTGTTCCATCCATATCTATTTTTCCTATTTCCACTTCTGTCCTCCTCCTCCTCCTCCTCCTCCTCCTCCTCCTCCTCCACCAAAAGTTTTGTGTCGCATCCTTGTCACATTTGACAGCTACATTGCTACATACCAAATTTAAAGTCTCTATTAGCTCTTACCGTTCTCGAGATATTTTGTTTACAGACAGACACACACACGGACCAATAGCTGAAACTTTGGATTTAGGCTCTAGGGACGGTAAACAACACATTTATCATAGAGGAGAGAGAGAGGGAGAGGGAGAGGAAAAAAACGCTAGTGTGTCCCCCATTACTCCCCACTCCCATAACTAATATCTATGTCCCCATAATACCTACCCATAGTTATGGAATAATATGGGATATGGTGTATTACCTATGTACATAGGTACAGTATGGATATGGGTTATAGGTAGGTACGTTTATATTGGTGTATTTTATACCTATATAATAGGTAGGTACGTAACTTTGGTATGTATTTGGTTACATGTGTGTGTATGCTTTATGTACCTAGTTTTCATACTGGGTACCCTTAAAGTTAAATGTCGATGTCAGTTGTTAATGTTGTACAACAATTCCAACATAAGTGTGGATGGACCCTCTGCTTTAGCCCGGCCTCTCACTCTCAGACTCACTGGGTGAATCAAACCGTTAAAAGGGGGGCAGAAGGAGACGAGGAGGGGGAGGAGAAAAAGACCAAGGAGAGGGGAGAATAAGGAGGTTTTTTGAGAGAAGAGGAAGAGGAGAAGGGCGATATTTGGAATGAAGGGAGAAGGAGGAGGAGAAGAAAAGCTTCAAACCGGGGTCTGACAGACCTTGGTCTCAAGCTTTTTCCACAACACACTTTCTGACTGTCTGTGCTATGTGTCCTAGTTTTTTCAGACGGTCTGATAGTGAGCTGTGTGAGTGGCCGGCATTAGAGCTCTACCACTTAACCCGGTATATTATCTGAGTTCTGTGTAGAGTACCTACCTATGATGCTATTCGATAGTTTGGTTGCCCTTTCATATCTCTCTCTCCCTCTCCCTTCTCTCTCTCTCTCTCTTCCTCCCTCTCCCTCTCTTCCTCTCCCTCTCCCTCTCCCTCTCTCTCTCTCTCTCTTCCTCCCTCTCTCTCTCTCTCCCTTCTCTCTCTCTCTCTCCCTCTCCCTTCTCTCTCTCTCTCTTCCTCCCTCTCCCTCTCTTCCTCTCCCTCTTCCTCTCCCTCTCCCTCTCCCTCTCTCTCTCTCTTCCTCCCTCTCCCTCTCTCTCTCTCTCTTCCTCCCTCTCTCTCTCTCTCCCTTCTCTCTCTCTCTCCCTCTCCCTTCTCTCTCTCTCTCTTCCTCCCTCTCCCTCTCTTCCTCTCCCTCTTCCTCTCCCTCTCCCTCTCCCTCTCTCTCTC
Organism: Diaphorina citri; assembly: GCF_000475195.1. Classification (NCBI taxonomy): domain Eukaryota; kingdom Metazoa; phylum Arthropoda; class Insecta; order Hemiptera; family Psyllidae; genus Diaphorina; species Diaphorina citri. Next base: position 228,774 of record NW_007377653.1, read on the forward strand.
TCTTCCTCCCTCTCCCTCTCTCCCTCTCCCTCCTCTCTCTCTCTCTCTCTCTCTCTCTCTCTTCCTCCCTCTCTCTCTTCCTCTCCCTCTCCCTCCCTCCCTCCCTCCCTCTCTTTTTCTCTCTCCCTCTTCTCTCTTTCACCGTTACTTACTAAAAAATAACTTTGTTTTTATTTTTTTTTTTTTTTTTTTTGTACTCTATGAATTGTGCAGCAACTTTTTTTTTAATTCATTTAAAGTTAAATAAATGAAAAAAAAGTAAAAATAATGGAAGTTTTCTAAAAAAAATTAATACTGAACGAAAGTTATTTCTCCTGAATTCTCTCTCGCCTCGTCCCGCCTAGGGAAGTTATCCAAAGTTACTAAATAAAAAATGAAAATGACAATAAATTAGGGTGTGACACTGTGATCGAAATGTGTTTGGCTATAAACAGTGGAAACCATAAAGAGTCCGTTGTTTTAGAAGCAAATTGGTAACAATCTTCCAAAAATTTCCTGAGGTTACGCCCGCATTCAGAATTTGAATACGGCCCTGGTTACAGTTTAAATCGAAGATTAACAAAAAAAAAAATGTTGCTGGAATTTTTTTCTTGAAGCCGGCCCGGCCGCTTGAACACTCAGTCAGTATATGTCAAGTATGTGGTACCTGGTATAGGTACCTATTTTTTTTACTACCCTGTATACTGTTTCAGATTTTTATTTTTCCTTAATTTTTTGTTTTTCTACTTTTTGGGTTTTAAAGTAAGGACTTTTAAGTGAGGAAAAATGGAAAGTTTTTTTGTTCACTGTATTCTCTCTTTTTTTATTTAAGTCGAACATTATGCGCTTTTTTTTATCTCCCTCCCTCTCTCTCTTTCTCTCCCTGTCTCCCTCTCTCCCTCCTTCTTCTCTTTTCTTTTTTGTTACAATAGAAGCTGTATAGAAACCACAGTCGCATTGAAGGTAGACAACCTTATTCTCGTCCTATTGAGAGAAAAAAGGAAAGTCCTAGGTATTTAATTTTATAAATGAAAACTCTGTAAGGGGAGATGAAAATGTTGGAGGGGGGATTTTTTTTTTTTTTTTTTTTTCAAGATGAGATATTTTTTACCCCTCCTCCTCTTCCTCCTCTTCCTCCTCCTCTTCCTCTCCTCCTTCCTCCTCCCCTCCTCCTCTTCCTCTCCTCCTCCTCCTCCTCCTCCTCCTCCTCTCCCCTCTACTTTCCTTCTCCATCGATCTCTCTTCCTCTAACGTGGGATAGATTAAGGAAGACTAAAGAGCTGGTCTGTTAAAAAAAAAGGGGAGGGGGGACATTTTGCTTTCTTTTGCCCTTTTTTATGGTACTCGGTTTTTATTATTATTATTATTATTTTATTTTTTATGATTTTTTTTTACTTTACTTGCTTGTTTTAAAAAGTTGTTGGGGGAAAAAAGTCAAAGTTAACTACTGCAAGGTTGTGCAGTTTCTTATCTCTTAAATCTCTTCTTCTTTTTATACCACCTCGTCCTCATCCTCCTCCTTTTTCTCTCCCTCTTTCAAAAAAAATTCAAAACTTCCGAAAAGTGGCTAGATTTCAAAAATGAGTAAAATGACTGCATCAGTTTTTGTATCAGAGAGAGAGAGAGAGAGAGAGAGAGGAAGAGAATGTGAAAGATAAGAAGAGAGGGAGAGAGGTTCACTAGAAAAGCATTTTTTATTTTTACTGTCTATTATTAAAAAAAAAGAAATAAAAAAAAAAACAAACAAACCAAATCAAATTCTTCAGCCGATGACCAGTCTTGCGAAAACAAAATATTCGTAATAAAGAAATGGAATAATAATAACGAAAAAAAATCGCCTTCATTGATTTTTTTTTAGAGAGAGAGAGAGAGGAAGAGGATTTTTTATTATTATTATTATTTTATTCTTTTTTTACGAAAAAAATTTAGAGAGTAGAGATAGCAACCATGGTATATCAGTGGCAGTCAAGTGAGATAAGATATTTTGCTGACTGCTTGCTCTTATGCTGCCGGACCCACATTGCCATATCAGCAAGATTTACTTTCTCTCTCTCCCTTTCTTCTTCTCTTTCTCCCTCTCCCTTCTCGCTTCTCTTTTTCTCTCCCTCTCTCCATTTCGTCTTCTTTTTCTCCCTTCTCTTTCTTTCCCTCACTCTCTCTATCTCTCCTCTTTCACTTTTTTTTTGTTATGTGTCCACATCTTTTTTTTTTTTTTTTTTTTTTTTTTTTTTTTTTTTTCCCCCCCCTATAAAAAAACTGTCTGTCCATATCTCGTTCTGTTTAAAATGCGTCCGTTTTCATCTTCATTCTCGGGAACCTATGTAATGAACGAACGGGATTCTTATTGTACTAAAAAAATGCTAAAATACTGAATGCTTATTGTTACAAACATTGTTCCTAGATCTCAATACACATACTTCAATGTTTTTAATTTTTTTTTACTCAACTTGGATTGGACCCTCCAATCTCCAGTTCCGCAGTCCATCGCTCAAACCAGTATTCCTATAGGATAACATTTTTCTATTTTTGATGTACATACATAATCTGATGGTTTTATAAACATACCTACCCCTCTGTCACAAACCTGTTTGATAGTGTTTATTGATATCGGGATTTTCATTCATGTCCTACAACCACTATTCATGAATTAATGGGGGGAAATACGCACGTTTATTCTAAATGAAGGTGGGTAATTGGGTATTCTGTATTCAATTCTGTATTCTCTTTATCGATCGATTGTCAATTCCCCGATTATTGAGAATCGGCCTATATTTCCCCGTATGATTCAACAGATGGAAATTACTGATTCTCCAGTATTCTCCACAATAGTGAAGGTTAAACTTCACTCATAGGTATGTATACGTAGGTGATGTTTATAAATAAGACTAGGCTTGAAAAAATCTTGTGTGAACATCACACGACTTTCCTTATCCTATTGAATGATGCCTATTTGAGTGTTCTTTTACCCTAACTTTTACAATGTCTCTAACCGAACAAGGAGAGAGAGAGATAAAAGGAAGGAAGGAATGTGAGAGAAAGACTGGAGAAAGTATAAACGAGAAGGAGTGAGATGGGGAAAATAGAAGAAGAACTATAGTCAGAGAGAGATAGGTAGATAAAAGAGAGGAGAGGGAGAGAGAGAGAGGGAGAGAGAGAGAGAGGGAGAGAGAGAGAGAGAGGTGGGATACAATGATGCGTTTTCTTTCTAAACTATAAAAATCTATAGATATGTACTAGGAGGTACGTACTTTCTGACTTTCTCTTCTCTCCCTCCCTCCTTCCCTCTCCCTCTCTTTCCTCTATCTCAGTTTCTCTCTTGTGGGGCTTCTTCAATTCGTCTCGCAATAAAGAAGTGTGCGCTACGCTACGCTTGCCTTACCTTGTTGAAGGTTCCATTCAGCATTCACCAATGCCCACCATGGGCAAAAATTGCGATGATGTGTCAACAGGTTACTTTTCACCTTTGATGCCAGGGTATATGGGATGGGTAATTGGGTATGCTACGAAACAGACCCACAAAGTCCAAACTATACGAGTAGCATAGCCAGCAGATGTCTCCTCATACCTGCGAAATGAACTATGTATTTCAAGAAAAAAAAAAAATATGTTTTTATGTAGCTGGCCTCGAAAAATATTTAACGACACATTATAGGGTCTGAGAAGTGAAGAGGTTCAAAAGTAGATCTGCTGGTTAAGTCAAACAGTATGTTTTTCTTGCGGCAAGAGGAGTTCTCTGTTGACAATAGAAAGTGTTGGTGTTATTTTGTGAGACCACCCTGTAGGTATAAGGTTTTGTATGTGTGTAGTAAAAAAAAAAAATGCTGATTCCTATAATTTGATAGACTAGATTTTTTTCTCTCTCCCTCCCTTTATCTTCCACTCTCTCCCTCTCTCTTTCTCCCATAGTTATTGCCTCCGTCAGCGAATTACTTTTTGCTGAGAACGATGAAAGTTGTACTACTACATCTCTCTCTCTCTCCCTCCCTTCCCCCTCTCTATCTCTCCCTCCTCCCTCCCCCCTCTCTCTCTCTCTCTCTCTCTCTCTCTCTCTCTCTCTCTCTCTTTCTCCTTAACTTTCTCGCCCTCCCTCCCTCCATTATTTCCTTCATACTGAGGGGATTGGTAAGACAAAAAGGTCTGCAAAAAAAACTACATTTTTTGCTTTCTTTGACTTTTTTTCTAACTGCATGTTTTAAAAAAGTTGTGGGGGGGGAAAAAAGAGCAAGTCAAAGTTTTGGCTAACTGCAAGGTTTTGCAGTAGTTAACTATGTATGTATAGTGTATACCTAATATCTACCTAATACTTACCTATTTGTATATGTTGTCACTCTGGTTTTTTCTTTCCCCCTTTCTTTTTACTTTCCTTTAACCCCTCCTCCTCCTCCCCTTCCTCCTCCTCCTCCTCCTCCTCCTCTTCCTCCTCCTCCTCTTCCTCTCCAAACTTGGAACAAGAAAAGTTGTTAATTAGAAAGTCTTTATCCATCTGGGAGTTAAAGAGAGAGAGAGATATATGGAGGGATGGGGAGGGGGGGGAGGAATATGTAGGGTGAGAGAGAGAGAGAAATATATGTAGGATTAGGGGGAGAAATGAATTAGAAGAGGGAAAAATAAGTTAGAGAGAGAGAGAAAGAGGGGGGGAGGGGGTACAAAATACTGGCATATTAGGAACAGATCAAGGGGAAACTTCTGTTCAAGAGAGAGAGAGCTCAGAGCACAGAACAGGATAGAAATGAGAGAGAGAGAGAGAGAGAGAGAGAGAGAGAGAGAGAGAGAGAGCTCAGAGCACAGAACAGGATAGAAATGAGAGAGAGAGAGAGAGAGAGTATGAGGTAAAACAAAGATAAAAGAAGGGGAGGGAGCTTAAAGCAAAGAGTAGCACAAAACAAGGATAGAAAATATGAGAAAGAGAGAGAGAAAAGAGTTGAAACAGATAAAGAGAGAGAGAGGAAGAAAGATCTGGCAAAGTTTTGCCAAAAGAAAGAGAAAATGTAGAAGGGTAGGAGAAGGAGGGAGAGAAAAAGTGAAAAGAGAGGGGAGAAAGAGAAATACTGTCTCGAATTATAACTATGTACCTATACCGTATAGGTATTTACAGTGTTGCCACTTATAGGGAATAAAAATTATTTTTTTATTTTTTTTAGCCAACCTCGGTGGTGTAGTGGTTAGCGCAGTGGACTGTCGAGGTTGATGGTTCGAGTCCAAGTCAAGTCATGAAATATATCTAGGTGTAATAATTGAGGAACGATATTTGTGACAAGCATCGTGCTTAACACAATTACTTAAAAATTCCCTGCTTCATATATTATCGCTGCTAAGATTCGATAAAATCCTCGAGTTAAAACTTGAATTTCACTTCGGTCGATCAATAATGCCGGGTCAATATTTATTCATACCACATGGCGTAAAAATTAAATTTTATTGTAGGTTTTTTTAACTATTTTTCGTCATCCTAGTCTCTCTCTCCCTCCCTCCCTCGCCAATCTCCCTCTCCCTCTTCCTTATGTAAAACTTTAATGGATTAAAATTGGTTTTATTTTACCTAAAAAAAATCTTCCCTCTCCTCCTCACCCACTCTTTTCCCCACGTAAAAACTAAATGGTTGAAAGTTTATTTCTACCGAAGAATCTCTTTCTCCTTTCTCTCTCTCCCTCCCTCCCAGAGAGAGAGAGCAAAAATCGCAAAATTTGCAGGGAAGGGATGGAGTAAATATTGAACATTAGCAGGCATAGGTGGCGCCCATTCAATTATGCGCCCTGCTTGATGTAGCTTAACGCGTGTGTTAACGGAACACTTCATTTCACCAAAGTCGCACAAAATGTTCGAAAGTTTGAAACAATCTACAATTAATCTAACCAAGAAAAAGTCGTATATTGTGCTTGAACTCACTTTGTTCAGTAAAAAATGTTTTATTTCTCTGGACCCTCACATTAAGTCACAAAAGATCTAACCAGGTCGCAGTGACATAGGGCGTGCATTATAGCCGATGGCCCTACTTATACCAATACCTGGACCCTTACTAAGGCCCTATACAAATACCTGGACCCGGAGTTCGGTCAAAAACGTAAACAATAACAAATAGTGAATTTGCATTTCCAATATTAAAATTGAAAATTTTCATAGTTATAATTATTTTTTCGTGGAAACAACTATAGATAAGGATTCAACGGAACCCAGACTTGCAAGATATATACCATTTCAGCAAGACATTGTTACGGACCTCAACAACTATCCAAGTTTTTATATCTACTACCAATCAGTAATACCTATCTAATATCGAATATGAGGAACATCCACTATCTTTAGGAAACCACAGTATTACGGATGAGTCACTCAAGGTAAGAGGCAGATTTGATTTTGAATTTTTGTCGTGCATAGTATATTGATACTTGTTTGATCCTAGAATTGATCCCTGAAATAAAAGCATCACAATGTCAATGGAAGAAACTATGAAGAACTTCATGGCCCAAATCACCTCAAAATTGGATACAAACAACCAGCTTATAAAATCTGAAGCAGAAAAAATTAATACAAATATGAATAAAAAATTACAACCATTAGTGAAAGAGGTGACAGAAATGAAACAGAAGGTGCAGAATCTTGAGAAAAACATAGAAATTAATATGTCAAGAATTAATAAAATAAAAAAGAAAAGAAATCTTATAATTTTTGGACTAGAACAAGAAGAGGAGGAAGATCCCACCATGCTAGAAGAAAAACTTCTTCAATTATTCAAGGAGAAACTAAACATCAAAGTAGAAACATTTGAAATTGACTTTATAAAGAGATTTGGTAAAGCCAAAGATAAGAAACCCATAGTAGTCGGACTAACTACATGGAAAAGAAAAATAAGCATCTTAACTTACTCCATTGTAAAACTTTGTAATACAATTATAAATAAAATAAAATAAAATAAATACCTGGACCCTTACTAAGGCCCTATACAAATACCTGGACCCTTACTAAGGCCCTATACAAATACCTGGACCCTTACTAAGGCCCATCAAGAATTAATAAAATAGAAAAGAAAAGAAATCTTATAATTTTTGGACTAGAACAAAAAGAGGAGGAAGATCCCACCATGCTAGAAGAAAAACTTCTTCAATTATTCAAGGAGAAACTAAACATCAAAGTAGAAACATTTGAAATTGACTTTATAAAGAGATTTGGTAAAGCCAAATTCTCATTTCCTCCTCTCTATGTTCTCAGGTGTCTGCTGAATGCTAGGATAGAAAACGTTGCACTCCCCCCCCTGGTGTCTCCCCTGTAGAATCATGAAGAAAATTAAACAGCCCCACGCACGGCAAATTGCCCCACGATGCACGACCTAAGCCGTGACCCCAACCCACTGCCAACGTCACGGAACGGCCGCTAAAACCCGCCCAACGTCGTTTCTTCCTGGGGAATCTCGCTAAAACGCCCCCGTGATAACGCCCCCCCCTCGTGTAAAATTTCTTTACTGAATAATATTGTGATATTCCTTTTTATATATAAACCACCATCCCCCCCCACCACCACCACCACCACCACCCACCTCTTACCTTTCCTCTAAAAATATATAAATTTTTGTATAGATCCAAATTATTAAATCACCCTCACACACACACACACACACATCTTTTTTTCATAATCTTTTTTCCGATTCCTTTTCACAAGTCATATAATTACGGAGTTTTTTGCATTTAAAAATCTTGTCATTAGTCGTGTGTGTAAATTTTTTGAAAATAATTCGAGTTTAAATAAATTAATAAATAAAGAGTATAAATTAAAATCTAAATGTTACCCCGGGGCGGCTCGTGAGTTGTGTAAACACCGCGCGATAACTTCGGCCTCCGACCGGCACGTGGCGCTAGTGTTGTGTTTCATCTCCGCGTTCTAACCAAACCGGCCTTTATTTATGGTGGTGTAACCAAACGATGGACAAGAGGAAAATGATGGCCAAACGACCGAGAATGGACAGTATTCGCGGCCCGATTTCGAACGGCCCCATGCAGACCCGCCCCCTGGTGGCGCTCCTGGACGGGAGAGATTGCTCCATCGAGATGCCGATACTGAAGGACGTAGCGACCGTGGCGTTCTGTGATGCGCAGAGCACGTCGGAAATACATGAGAAAGTTCTGAACGAGGCGGTAGGAGCGCTGATGTGGCATACGATCATATTGACCAAGGAGGACTTGGAGAAGTTCAAAACGCTGCGGATCATCGTGCGGATCGGGAGCGGCGTGGACAATATTGATGTCAAGGTAAATATCACGTTATGTGGCATGGGTTTTAGGAATTTGAATATTTTCTTAGGAAATCACCGAAAAAAGATCCATAAGTAATTTTTCTCTGAAGGGGGGAGTCATGAAATCGTGGGTCCAATTCCCAATTAAGTCCCGGGGTTCGATGCTTACCTTAGACACTTACACAAAAGTTTATAGGTAGGTACTGTACTTTTTGTGCCATTGTACTCACCTACTAAATGGGAATGTCCCAAGTTAGGTCTCTTTTTTTTAGTATTTGTGGTTATGCACCGGGTTGGGCTTGCTAGGACTGTGAAGAGCGAGAGAGAAACGAGGGAAAAATCAATGCAAAATTAACCTAACATCGTACATAACCACAACCTTAAGTAAGTCTATTTAATGCGTGATTTTAACCAACCTCTTTTTGGACCGTGGTCCGAGACTCTTCACTTTCCTCTTGGTTTTTCGCAGGCGGCTGGTGAGCTTGGTATCGCGGTGTGCAATGTCCCCGGTTACGGTGTGGAGGAGGTGGCAGACACCACGCTCTGTCTCATACTCAACCTCTACCGACGGACCTACTGGCTGGCCAACATGGTGCGCGAAGGAAAGAAGTTCACCGGACCGGAACAGTTGCGCGAGGCTGCGTCTGGGTGCGCGCGCATACGCGGCGATACGCTCGGCATTGTCGGACTCGGTAAGTAACGCATGCGTTGAATGGAAATTTAAGAAGTTTCCATTTATTTCTTATTCGATGCAAATCTCTTAATATAAAAAATATTCAATAAATGTTATACCCATCTGTAAACTAAAAGTAGGTGCTTGTGCCACGGATGGGAATTATTGGGTTAAGGAGGATGCCTTCATTTAAACCGCAAAACGAAACGGTTTGAAGCTACCTAGCTTATGATTCGATACAGATTTGATTATTGTGAAAGACCAATAAAATAAAATGTAAATGTAATTTAACAAATGAAGATCTGATTATGTGGTACAAATGATGAGCCCTACAATCCGACTCTTATCGAAAAGTGCTGATAACTTCTGACACTAACTTCTCTGATGTACCAGACGAAACCAATTCAACCATTAACATCGTATGACATTTGACTTCCTTACCCAGCATAAATAGGGCCAGGAAAAGCCACCAGATTGCCATTGGCCAGATGGTCACCCATCTGAATACCAACCGCTCATAACGGTGCTTAACTTAACTGATTCATTGGAAACTGGTGCTTTCAAGGTGCTATCGTCGCTAGCTAGCTACATGCGACTCTAAGCTCTAAAGTAGGTAGTCTAAAGCTTAAACATATGATAACTTCTTTCTCATATGATAGTTTAGTGTCCCTTTTCTGTCATATTATGATAGTTTAAATAGTTTTTTGTCTTCCAATTCTCATCCTCTGTTTTGTGTTTATGGTGTTTACAGGCAGGATAGTCAGTCTTGCATTTCTTATAATGTTTTGTGTTTATGGTATTTACAGGGAGGATAGTCAGTCTTGCATTTCTTATAATGTTTTGTGTTTGTATGGTGTTTACAGGCAGGATAGGCTCAGCAGTGGCGCTCAGGGCAAAAGCTTTCGGATTCAACGTTATATTCTACGATCCCTACCTGCCAGACGGTATTGAGAAGTCACTGGGTCTCACACGCGTCTACACGCTACAGGTAATCTATCATTCGGGAAATAGTTGTTAGCTACTGTCAAGGATTGACCATTAGGCCATTTTCCGAATAAAATTGTGAAATAATGCACCCCCCAAAAATATTGGGACAAGATAGGTACAGTAAAAGAAGAAGAAGAAGAAAAAAAAGACCTTAAAATGCGGGAAAATATTTACACTCGTATTTATGAACAAGAATGATCGTTCTTAGATCAGTCTCAAGTCAAAATTGACCAATCAAATTCTTTGAGACTATGCTTAGCACGAACTTAAGAGCCAGCATTTTGTTCATAAATATGGGTGTTAGTCTCTATCCCTCTTCTAGTAAGGTACAAATGATGAGCCCTACAATCCGACTCTTATCGAAAAGTGCTGATAACTTCTGACACTAAACTACTCTGATGTACCAGACGAAAAAAAAGGCAAAGATGTCCTTATCACGGCCCATTAATTTCTAACTTCATTTGTGCACCTTCCATGACCTTGGTCAATATGTTGATGCCAGAAACAACAGCAAATTAAATGCACCAGTACCCAGACAGATCACTGAATCTAAGCAATTGGTATCTGGACGGGTCTGTGGCAACACATATTGTTGACTATTTCAGGGTGAATTCAGGTTTTAAAAAAAATTGTACCAATTTTTTTTTTTAAGATGAGTGTTCCACCGCCGTTTTTATTTCGTAGCAATGGAACAACTGCTACATTAGACGCTTTTGGTCTGTGTCGTAGCATGCCCATCCCGTAGTATGCCTCTCATCAGATGGGCGAGAAGAGACACAATACTTCCCATTTAGGTGCTGGCTCAACACGAGAACACCAGAAAGTAACCCGTTGAAATATTTGCAATCGAAAAACGAGTACAAACTTTTGTCGATGGTGGGATTCGAACCCGGGACCTTCTGCATGGCAAGCAAGCGCGCTACCACTGGACCAACCGTGCCCCCTAGGCGAGAAGAGACACAATACTTCCCATTTAGGTACTGGGTCAACACGAGAACACCAGAAAGTAACCCGTTGAAATATTTGCAATCGAAAAACGAGTACAAATTTTTGTCGATGGTGGTATTCGAACCCGGGACCTTCTGCATGGCAAGCAAGCGCGTTACCACTGGACCAACCGTGCCCCCGATATCTTTACTCAAATTTTCTAGTAAACAAGTAGAATTCCTGGAATTACCAACTGCATTACAGGGATGATGTGAGGAAGGAGAAGAGACTACTACAACAACAACAACAACTAAACAAGTAACCTTAGTCAATATTCTCTTTATTTGATTGTCTTAACTGTGGTTAACGTCTGGTTTGTTTTATTTTGCAGGACTTATTGTTCCAATCGGATTGCGTGTCACTTCATTGCACTCTGAACGAGCACAACCATCATCTCATCAACGAGTTCACCATCAAACAGATGCGACCAGGTAACACAATCTGACCCATCCGACACACAGATGGGTTAATTTTAATTTGTTAATTTTTACCAGGTAACATAATCTGACCCATCCGACACACGATGGATTAATTTTAATCTGTCAATTGTTACCAGGTAACACAATCTGACCCATCCGACACACAGATGGGTTAATTTTAATATATGAGTATACTGACCCTGATTTTGTTTCCATTTCTTCTTGACTTCAGGTGCATTCCTAGTGAATACGGCTCGTGGCGGTCTGGTAGATGATGACTCGTTGGCCGCCGCTCTCAAGCAGGGCCGCATTCGGGCCGCCGCTCTGGATGTTCACGAGAGTGAACCGTACAACGTGTTTCAAGGTATAAAAAGTAATGCCCTTTCATTATTTGCCGCCCCATCTTCTTTCCTTTCTCTTCCTCTGTCAATTCTTTCTACTTTATTTTAGTGTGTACCTATGTTAGGATTTTAACGTCACTGTATAACCGACTGTTTTAGTGATGACACCGCTAGAAAAAGAGGACATCACCTATATTTCTCCTTTTTTTAGCGGTGTTGTCATTTGGCAAAGAGAAAAAATGAAAATGAAACCTTCGGTCTTCCTCTATCTCTTCTTCCCTCCCTTTTAGGTTTGATCTTTCTCTCTTTCTTTTCTCATCTCTCTTGCTCTCTATTCTCATTGCTTTATGTTTTTCTTTTTATTCCTGCTTGATTTGTTGATTCATGTACTCTTTGGTTTGACTTTTTTTTTACTGTGGTACTTTTTGGTAAACTTTGTCTGATTTTTTTTTTTTTTTTTTTTTTTTTTTTTTTTAAAAATTCTTTCAAATAAATGTTGGGAAATTACTGTCGGGTGGTGGATTGATTGACCTTTTTCTTACTTTTTAGCTAGACCTTTAGCTTACTTTTTAGTAAGCTACCTATTCATTTTAGAACTGTCCCCTAATAAGCTAAAACAAGAACCACACTTGATTAAATCTCTCACTTCTCCCTCTACAGGTAACCTGAAGGACGCCCCCAACATCCTGTGCACCCCACACGCTGCATTCTACTCCGAAGCCTCCTGCACAGAACTTCGCGAGATGGCCGCTAGTGAGATCCGGCGCGCCATTGTCGGCCGCATACCCGACTGTCTGCGCAACTGTGTGAACAAGGAGTACTTTCCGTCGGCCGGGGGAGGCGGTCTGCCCGCCGGTCTGAATTATCCGCATGCGCCGCCCGGGGGGCCGGTGAGCTCGGGGCCCCCCGGAGGACCCCCTGGCCCTGGGGTGGTGCCGGAAGGAATTAACGGCGGGTAAGTGATAACATGCTCTCTCCCGCTCTGTGAGATTTAAATGAAAATAATAGAAACCCATACGGGTCTCTTTGAGTATGTTGGGTCGATTTGACATTTGTCATGGTGCCATACTGTTTCAGCACATTTTACCATTTAAGGATGAGCTATTCATTTTATTTTTTATAGAGGTAACTTCAGTCATGGGGGTTTTATCCTCCACTCGGGGACAAGCTACCTTCCTCACCCTCCTTGATTGGGGCTGGGAAAACGCACTCACTACATTTGCTTGAAACTTCTCTTATACATACGTAGGGAACTGGTGTATTTAACTTGCTTATCGCACTCCGCTGGCTTTAAATTGAATACATACATAACCTAAGTTGTACCAGCCAATGGGACAGGTCGACTGAATGAAATTCGTAAAATATGTATAGTGAAAATCTGATCCTATATATCTAATCCCCTGTTTTTGCCGCAGGTCCTCGTCGCTGGTATCCAGATACTATGCGGCAGCGGCAGCCGCAGCTATCGGCACTCTACCGCCCGTACAGCAGGCGCATTCCACCACCCCCCATGATAGCGCCATAGCCCCGGCCCCCGGCAGCGAGAGGGGAGGGGGCGCGCCCCCCTCGGGCAGCGGGGGAGGAGGGGCCCCGCCCTCGGGTGGGGGGCCCCCGCCCAACACCCCTGCCGGTCTCCCGCATAACCTGGTGAGTAAGTAACTTTTTTATATTCTCTTATCTTTTTCTCTTTGCTTTCTCCTCTTTGTGGTGGTTCCCGTTTTTTTTTTTTTTTTTTTTTTTTTTTTTTTTTTTTTTTTTTTTGGTTTTTTTTTTCCTTTTTCTTTCCTTTCTTGGTGAAATTTGAAATTTACAACGACGTACCATTGGATCACAGTAGTGACCTACCACAATGCTAAATTAGATTTTTTTTTTTTTTTTTTGCTTTTTTTGTGGGCATCAAGTCTTTCATTGTCTTAATCATCTCTACTCTCTTAAAATCTTAAAAAGCCTCTATTTAACTGGGCTTTAAGTTGAGATTGTTAGGGTGTGAGTTAGAAAAAAAACTACTCTTTTAAGTGGTCCTCTGAAAAAAGTAGTTCGTTCTTTTTTTTTTTTTTTTTTTTTTTTTTTTTTGCCGATTGCACATTGGAAGGTCGCCGCGGACTTTTAGTAACGTTTATTAGTTACCTGATTTTTTTTTTTTTGTTTTTTTTTTTTTTTTTTAGGAAGATTGTACGTTAGAACCGCTTTAGCATTACTTCAAAAGCGGTTCCAAAAACTAAACCTAAGCGCTACTAACAGTCGCGCGAGTACGCTTCCAATGTCCGATGGGCCTTATAACTTAATATTTTCTAATCATGTTATGTGTTTGGTATGTTTGCAGCCCCTGAGCACGGCCGATCCATCCAATCACCACCCTCCTAAACCAGAGAGCTCGGAGCCAGGTGTCCATTAAACTAAACACACACTCGATGATAACAGAAAGAAATGAAACACGGGAGAAAACAGCTTTCACATTGAAAGAAACACCAGAACATTTTCCGAAATGCTTGATTTAAGACTCGGTAACTTTGTGAAGGTCCATTCTAACTATTTGAAATGCTTACCAGTTTCATAGGGTCACTGTCGAAAACGATTTCAAAGATTTAAAGGGCCATTTTCAGAAACGGGAGAAACATTTTCACATTTGAAGAAAAGCCCTTTGGAAGGATTCCTTACTCTTTCAAAGGGCTGTTTGGGGTGGAAAAATACTTTCTGAAATAAGATTGTTTATTTTGGAACAAACATTTCCTGAGATGTTTTCACTTTGAATCAATATGGTTTTGTTTTTGAATTAATTTTGGAAGAAAAACCACTTTCAAAATTAAAGAATTTTGGAAGAAACATTGTAAGAAATGTTCATTTCCCTTTAAATAGGATCATTTTGAGGAAATTCGCCAATACAGGCAATGGTCGCAATTCGTGTGCAATTTAATTTGAAAAATAAAATCTTGTCCGTTTTTCCTTTGGTCACATTTTACCCACTGAAATCGCCGTTCCATTTGTGAGCCCCTAAAAACCGACAGGGTTTTGTCAGCCATCTTTCAAAGCTGTAACAATATGTCTAGTTCTCTTTCCAAGTGGAGATGAAATTTCCACTAGGCTGAGCTAATGTCAGATCAGGATCAGGCTCTCAGCTCTCACACATCTCCCTTTTACAAAACTAAATGCTTAGGTGTTGATTTCTTTCTGTCTTTTATATAAATAATTTAGTATTGATGTTGTTTGTTTTTTTATGTATAAAAAAATTGATTTTCCAACATTTAATAAAATTAAGGTTTTTAAGTTCTTCATTTTTTCCCCTCCCCCTTGTATCTTATGAGGCAAAACTCCATATGGGTCTCTTAACCCTGGAGGTTTTTCAGTAAGATACATTCTCTCTATATTTTCACTTGAAGGTTATGGTCTGAGGACCAACAACAGACATTTTACGTACATAGACAGAAACGTGTTTCAAATTCACATCATTTTGTCAAAAGAGAAAACAATCCCTCTCTCTACACACGATTGTAAAGTATCTCTTTTTTACGTTTTTTGATTTCCTCAATATTTCTTATTTTTTCACTTTCTCTTGGATTTTTTGATTTTTCATTATTTTTTTTTTTTTCGTTGAAAAAAAAAAGGTAAGGAAATATAAACAAAAAAGATTGTAAATACCCCCTCTCCCCCCACTTTAATAAAATACAATATTAGTTTAGTATATTCTTTTTTAATTTAAGTTGATGGAAATTCTCTTTGAAGAATTGTATTGTTTGTGAATGTGATGGGTACGGAGGCTTTGTTTGAGTAAATGAGCGTATTTTGATTTTACCGTATTTTCTTGATATACAAAATGGCCGCCACACCAACACCTGATATCCAAAATGGCTGCCAGTAAAAATTCAAAATGGCGGATTTTACATTTTCTTCATCGCCTCCATAATGAGAATATAATATTATTCTACGTATTTTGCTGTAAAACTATATGAAAACGAAAATATTGCTGGGTTTATTCTGCTTTTGTACAACTTAAGCCTTGGATATTTCTCACAGATATAGCATTGTTCTCATACAGAGTAAAGCCTTGGTAAGCTGAAGTTTGGCACCACAGAATTTACTTTGAATATTGCTTATAGCTTTCCTTCCTATAGGATAAGGAAAGTAACAAGATATCACATTCTTATTCCAAGACAAACAAAACAAAAAACTCTACCATGTATTTTGTAAGATAAAAAAACATTCGATTTAAGAAAAAATGAGTAATTTTTTTTATACATAAAATACCTTCTTTAGAATATTTAAGATTTATACATATTAAATTATAATTATTAATAGATGTCTCTTTTTTTTCCTCCCCCTCTCTTTTTCTTTATAAATTAAAAAAAGAAAACTTAATTTTATTTTCAACGGCAAAAACAAAATGTACATATTTCCTCCTTCCTATGATTATGATACAAGCTATTTGATTGTAGTTTTGAGTCTCTTGAAGTTTCTGCTTTAAAGTGGAAAGAAAATCGGCCCTTTATATGAGAGTCTTTTATTTTCCTGAGGAAAAATTAAATTCTTTCCACCAGCCTGAGGTCGGTCCTATTTTATACCATCAAAAAAGGATCAAGCAAATTTTGATCATCCAACTTTTTCACAAAGCTGGCAAACCTCAAGGGTATTTGTACCCTTTTTGATTTGGTTCTTTTCAAGAGACAAAAATGATAATTGTGTATAATATTTCTCCTTTTTTTTCTAATTAAGAATTGTACTTTTTATTTTTGAATTAACTTTCTCTAGATGTTAAGTAAGATTTTAAATATAAAGATTTTTTTCTTTTACTTTAAGTAATGGAAGTGCGTTCTGTGTTGTTCTTTTCATCTTTGGTTAATTTCAGGTACCTATAGTTTGGTCGAAGTAATTTGTAAGAAAGCAGGTCTTATCGTCCCGAAATCGAAGAGAGGATTAAGGCGGGATAGGAGCAAGGCGTTCCGGGAATCGAACCCGCGATTTAGCGCTTACGAGGCAGACGCGCTAGCTCTAACTAACGCTAGAGGCTGAGAAGACTTTTTTTTAAAGGTTTGATAGAAGGAACTGCAACCGCTAAGGTCTTATCGTCCCGAAATCGAAGAGAGAAGGTAGACAGGATAGGAAAAAGCCAGCCTATCCGGGAATCGAATCCGCGATTTAGAGCTTACAAGGCAGACGCGCTAGCTCCAAGCTAACGCTAGGCTAGCAGGGTAGATATATGGATTTTTCAAAGAGGTTTGACAGAGGGAACTAACTAGGTATAACTGCTCAGGTCGACGGGAGAAGGAAGACAGGATAGTGAAAGCCAGCCGTTCCGAGGACGAACATTATCCCAGCAGGATAAAATCCGCCCCGGGTGGGAATCGAACCTACGGCCTAGCGCTTACAAGGCAGACGCGCTACCTCAAAGCTAACGCTAGGCTGGCCTGGGTAGATGGATTTAATAGAGATTTAATGTCACTGTATGGCAGTTGAAGTTTTTATAGTGACGGAGATTTTAATACACGGCCACGAAGGTTCACTCTATTTTTTTTTTTTTTTAGAGGTTTGACAGAGGGGAACTGTAACTGCTATGGTCTTATCGTCCCGAAATCGAAGAGAGAAGGAAGACAGGATAGGAGAAAGCCAGCCGTTTCGAGAACGAACATTATCCCATCAGGATAAAATCCGCCCCGGGCGGGAATCGAACCCGCGGCCTAGCGCTTACAAGGTAGAAGTCTTATCGTCCCGAAATCGAAGAGAGAAGGAAGACAGGATAGGAGGAAAGCCAGCCGTTCCGAGAACGAACATTATCCCCGCCCCGGGCGGGAATCGAACCCGCGGCCTAGCGCTTACAAGGCAGACGCACTACCAACTAAGCTAACTAGGCTGGCAAAGAGAGAAGGAAGACAGGATAGGAGAAAGCCAGCCGTTCCGAGAACAAACATTATCCCATCAGGATAAAATCCGCCCGGGCGGGAATCGAGGATAGGAGAAAGCCAGCCGTTCCGAGAACGAACATTATCCCATCAGGATAAAATCCGCCTCGGGCGGGAATCGAGCCCAGTGGCCTAGCGCTTACAAGGCAGACGCACTACCAACTAAGCTAGCTAGGCTGGCTGAACCTTAACTTAATTTATGCCGTAGGACGAAAGCCAGCCGTTCCGAGAACGAACATTATCCCATCAGGATAAAATCCGCCCCGGGCGGGAATCGAACCCGGGACGAAAGCCAGCCGTTCCGAGAACGAACATTATCCCATCAGGATAAAATCCGCCCCGGGCGGGAATCGAACCCGGGACGAAAGCCAGCCGTTCCGAGAACGAACATTATCCCATCAGGATAAAATCCGCCCCGGGCGGGAATCGAAGGATAGGAGAAAGCCAGCCGTTCCGAGAACGAACATTATCCCATCAGGATAAAATCCGCCTCGGGCGGGAATCGAGCCCAGTGGCCTAGCGCTTACAAGGCAGACGCACTACCAACTAAGCTAGCTAGGCTGGCTGAACCTTAACTTAATTTATGCCGACAACCTAGCGCTTACAAGGCAGACGCACTACCAACTAAGCTAACTAGGCTGGCCATTTCACTTCTTGGATTTGGCGTTAGTTGAAGTTTTTATAGTGACGGAGATTGTACTACTCGGCCACGAAGGTTCAGTAGGTTCACTCTAGGTTTGTATGCCGCGCCGAAGATCTCATATTGGATTCCCGGCAGCGTCGAAGTTTTTCGGGCTCTGTGTTTGGAGTTGGAGGTGCACTCAACCTCGTGAGAACAATTATTGAGTAGCGAACCTATTCCATTACCTACTACAAGTTTTCAGGAATAATGGTCAAAGATCACGGCACTTGGTTAGCTTTTAGTACCTACCTACATACCTATCTCGAGTTTTTACTTTTTTGAGTGTGAGTTTCCACGACATTCCGCATTAACGCCTCATCCAGCTTAAAATGGGACTGCTAAAGGCTGTCAGGACGCTATTGCCCATATCACCCAGCCGGATACCAACCACGCGCAGCGTTGCTTAACTCCAGTGATTCATCGGGAATAAAGGCCATTCAACGTGCTTTATTATCCACTGAGTCGACTCACCCGGGAGAAATTTAACAGGAAATATTTTAGCCGGACTTTTTTTTTTACTCTTGATACACTTGGCAACACTCTGAGAACAGCTGATTTGTGTGTTTTGTTTACCATTTGATTTCGTTAAAAAAGGAAAAAAAAAATCCGAAAAGTTCAGGAAGAGGCTCCATTCAAATCATCGAGAAAAGGGAGGAAATTAGGAAAACTTCTCATCACCTGAAAACTAGAGGAAAATTGGAATATCACGTCTGTAAAATAGAATTTAAGGATCTTAGGTAAGTTCTAACTTGTCCCCACCTTTTAGCTCCCTTGTGATATCTTGTGGCTGATAAAGTCATTTGTCGAGAGTTTTATCAATCAATACTATTATCAACTCATGTTGTGTAAGGACAAAGAACCAAGAGTGGTCAAAGTTCATGGTACAGAGAGGAATTTCCTGGTTATTCCAATCAGTAGAACTAGAATGCAAACATTTGTCTGGTCAAGGTTGTAATGAGAGGACAAAGACAACAAACGGTAAATTTTTGAGGAGTTTCCAACCATCCAAACTATGATCTAATATGAGGTGATGTTTAATTTTTAAGGTTCATAATGATTCATTTTGGTACTCATTACATTACCTACTTTCCGTGTCTGCTCAAATATGATTATTCCAATGGTTTGTAGCAGGGGATCATGCAAATCCTTTCTCTCTTTGGCAGTCTTCTTAAGAGCAGGAAGGATGGTTGTTCCATATTTCTTTTTACTGGTTCAATAATCTACTATAACTTGTTTTACAGAGTACTGGATTGAGAATGTCAAATGCATCCAGTCCCACAAGGTTTACTTCAGATAACATTTACGATCCCAACTTCACACAGGAAATAAATTCCAAAATGCGGGTACCAAAAAGGATCAAAGTTGACGGAAGCAATGAGGATGATATAGCAGCAGCGTATAATCAATGGAATGGAAACTCAGGTAAGAATTGAGGTTTTACCCTGTTTCATGTTCAATTAGTTTTCAATTTTGATTGATAAATTGAATTTACTGAGGCATAATAATTCTAAAACCTATATGCTGATACACTAATTGATTATTTCTTGTAAATGTAAACTCTAGTGGTTAGTGGTAGAATTATAAATTGAAAAATGAAGGGGAAACAAATAATGCAAATGAAGGGGAAAGTGTCTGGAAAAATCTTGAAAGATGTTTTGTTGTAATTTTAGAACTTACAACTTATTACAATGAGCACATGTTGTATTCTATATCAATCAACAAAAGAAAGAACAAAGAAGGAAAAAATGGTAAAGAAAGCAAAGGCTTCAGTATCAGTTTTCCAACTTTCAAACCCTAAACAATTTTGTCAGTTATCACATTCTCTTACTCCAGACACCTATTCCAATCAATAGGTATTCTTTCACATCACACACTTTTGCTTGAAAATTATTTGCACCACTTCTGCAAAATGCAAAAATCTTACTGCTTATTTTAATTCTATTTCTTCACCCAAATTAACACAATATTGCCCTCACCTCTTCACCAGAATTAGTGTCTAAGATGACAATGCCTAAGCGAATTGACATCGACGGAAATAGTGAAAGTGATTTACCGGTTGGGTTTGTGTCACAGTGGCCAGAAGGTGCAGGTAAAAATTAATTCTTGAATGCGGAGGTTTTGCCAGGTAACCAAGGGTATGGATGTGCCAGTTTATAACCCAGGGTAATGGAAGTGCCCATATTATGAATTACATGGGTGGGGTTTGTAATGATTTTGCTTAGTTTTTTTTTTTCTAATTAGTTGCACAGTTCATACTTACAAACATAAAATATAGCTACATTGTATTGTCTAACCTGGGTTGAATTGTTGATCTTCTCTGCTTTTGTACAGTGATACCTACATACAGACCTAGGTTGTAAGTACTTGCTTCTTTTCTGGTTGTTTTTATAGGTATAGAAAGTTGGTTGTTCCTAATCTGAAACTATAATTTATACTAATGTTCTGTTATCTGGAATCTTATTTTTAGCATGAAATTTCTTTGTGGGTTTTAATTCATTTTATCAAGGGAAATTTTTGAAGTATGTACATACCTAGGTCATGTTCTTACTTTAAAGATTATATCAATATCCTTTTTATGGTAACTAAGTATGTATGCAATCCCCCATTTGATACTGTGTTCAAATTCTCTTGAAATGAAGGAAACCAGTTTAATACACTTTTTTATTACTATTAATTTTCAAGTCTTGAATTTTGTTATTGGGACACTCTTGTATGTTTGGTAATTTGATTTGTCCTCCTTATCACAAATTTGTATCATGTTAGCAGAAATTTAATGGTTCTAGAAAACTGTTCACAACCCTTGTCTTGTTCAAAAAACCTAGATAGGCTATTTTTTACCTTAATGGATAGGTACTCTTTTTTTTCTAAAAAAAATGGTAGAGGGAACTGTAACAACGGAGGTCTTATCATCTCTAAATCAAAGAGAGAAGGAAGAGAGGGATAAAAGAAAGCTAGCAGTTTGAAGAATGAACCTAATCTGTTTGGGATAAAGTTCACTTCTCCAAGCTGGATTCAAAGCCTCAACCTGGCAATTGCAAGGTAGATGTGCTACCCGCTATACTATAAATAGGCTGGCTGAACAAGCCTGCCTCGGTGGTGTAGTGGTCAAGGCGCTCGACTGGTAAACAGGAGGGCGTGGGTTCAATCCCAGCCGAGATATGGAATTTTATCCCTTTCTGTTACTACAGTATAGCGGAGCTATACTAGTAATGAAAGTATTGCAATCGGTCCAAATTTTCAAAATATGGAATTTTATCCTCAATATAATTTGACCACAATAATAGTAGTAGCCTACTGCTGGAGTAAAGGGACTTTTCAGTCCTATGCGAGCAGTATAAATAAGCATTATTAGCACTATTATTATTATAAGCACTATTATTATTTATTTTGTTTCCGTTTCTCAGCTGGTCTGAATGAGAAGGTGGATATGCAGGTACCAGACAGGATTGTGTTGATTGGTCAGGAGCAGACCTATGGCACCACAGCACCACCTCGGGAGATACTCATTGAGAATCAAGTCCTGCCTCAGGATCCAGGATATATTCGGGTAATTGTAATTGCAATTTTGTAATTGTAATTTATTTATTTAAAGTGAATACAATACAGGCAATTGACAAAATATTACATAATGGCAACATAATGACAAAAGGGATGTTAGTAAACATAGAAAATAGAGAAGGTGGATATGCAGGTAATAACATACTTCCCAATCAACGTTTGAGTAATAAGCCAATCCTTCTTTAAAGGAGGATGAGATTAAAAATTAAATACTCTTTGAATTATTAATAAGTAGTAAGGAAAATTCACTTTTGAGTAGTCTTGAGTGGAAGGCAAACATAAGCCAATGTTGACTTCATACTCGTTCTATTTGCTTCACAATCACTTTTGTATTGTAAGAATGAATCAAATGCTTTATTAGACTTGTGTTGCCTGTGTAATAGATAGATACCCATCCTGTAGTACCTATGTCCCTCATCAGATGGGCAATAAGACTCACCATTATTCCTATTTAGGTGCTGGGTCAACAGAAGTACAGAAGAATAACAGAAAGTAAAAAAAAAAGGTCTGCTTCTTCCTAGACATAAAATAATAGAAAAAAGAGTACCCACATTTTTCGATACCTACTGGGAACTGAACCCAGGACCTTGAACTAACCGTGCTCCTTCTCCAACCGTGCTCCTTGTGATAGGTGTATATTTTCTTGTTCATCTCCAGGTACAAACACCACCCCGAGTAATCACTCTGGATCAGAATTATCGTGATGATTATGATAGGAGACAAGAAGAAGAGGCAGAGGAAGAATTCATGGCCGCTGCTAATCCAATCGTACGCAAATCCCAAGCACAACCCTCACGAGATATTGTACCCCTCAATAATAGCTTGCTGTGAGTAGAAAAAAAAATTGTTTCATCAGCGCGTCGTTTTCATTCCATTAGGTCTGTGTCGTAGTATGTCTCATCAGCTGGGCGATAAAGGTAGAAACAAACTACCATGACGTCACGTGAATACATGAGTCAGAAAGGGTAAGGGAACACTACCATCACGTGACGTCACATGAACTCATGGCGAATCAGAAATGAAAGTGAGGGATAGAGAAGGGCGAGGGAGACGGAAGAAAAGCTGGAAAGATTGTGTAAATCAAGACTTAGGTGAGAAAAATTTATCAGGACATAAGGTACACGTACACAATAGGGCTGTCTGGAAGAGACTGACAAGAAACTCCCTATTTAAAAAATCTGGTGTGAACATCACACGACTTTCCTTATTCTACTGAATGGTGTTTATTTGGATGTTCTGTTGTAACATTTACAATATCTCTAACCGTTTAGTCAGTATAGTTGAAAACCGCCAAAAAGCGGTAAAATGCCGCCAAGCGTTGCACCAGTCTTAACCAAAAGTTTCGTGTCGCATCCTTGTCACATTTGAAATGAAAAATTTTAATTTTTTTATAATTTATTTTTTTTTTCAAATACGTATTCCGCAAATGTAATAGAAAGTCGTGTGATGTTCACACCAGATTTTTATATATTAGATAAATAGATACCTATTGAGTTGATCGATCGATCTTTTCTTTTTTTATTATTATTATATTATTTAAGAGGGACCTTTAGAGGTAACACCAGAGGTCTTAAATCGAAGAGAGAAGCAGAGGACAGGTTAAAAGAAACCCAGCCGTTCCAAGAACGAACCTTATCTGATGAAGACTGCCCCAAGCGGGTATCGATCCCGCAACCTAAAGCTTACAAGGTCGGAAGTTACTTTTTTTTATACCTCTGACTCCTCAGAGTCCCGTCATAAGCTAGGCGTCTCTGTTTACCAACCACGCGCAACGTTACTTAACTTCAGTGTTTCGTTGGTACTGTGGGAACGTGCATTCAACGTGCTTTTACACCTGCGCTGACTTTACGCATTATCGATCGTTCAAAGGGACAAAAATCCAAAAGGTCGTGTAAACGGACCTTAAAAATGCCAACACGTCCTATCCACGCCAACCTCCTTGACCGAATCGATTAATCGTTTTTTCACTTTGATAATCGATAGTTTGATATCGATTCCTTTTATCTCCGATTTGAGATGACGTCACGAACTATCCATTCATTTCTGATTATTTTTATTTTTTAGGCCTAGGTGTGGACATTTTTTGTGTTTCCTTTCAATTAATCTAAATAAATAATTAATTAATCTGAATAATTAGATGATTACCTAGTTTAGTGAAAGAAGTTATGTGTTTAGAAAGGTAGCGTTCAGTGAACATCACCTGCAATTTGATGTGTAAAGTCTCGAAATCAATTTTCCTCTGGTTGTAAAGCTCCCCAAACAATGGCTCATAATAGTGCTTTGGTTCCTAGTGTCAATTGTTCTCTAGATGACATCGATCTAAATGCATTGAAGGTAAGTATATTCCTTCCTAGAGAAAAAGAAAATCTTGGATTACACAGCTAGAAAGTTCCCCGGCTAAGATCTCTTGGGATTGTGAGTAACAGAGAAGTCATTGTCCGAGGGTTTTATCAAGAATTCTGCATTATTTTTTAGTACCCATTAAATTTGATGACTAATACTTGACCAATACAAGAAATATTTAGGAGTCATGAAGAAATAATTTGACTTCCACATAAGTATTCATTACTCACACAAGCTTTTCTATACAATGAAAGGTATTCAAATGTCACTAACATTGGGTAATGGAGCTATTTAGAGATGGTTGTATTTCAGAAGCAAATCCTTACCTATGTAACCTTCTACGGGAAGGTAGTGATAAGATGTCATGTCCTTTGTCAGTAGCAACTGAATCAGTAAGGTAATGGAGAGATCAAAACTTTTTCAGTTTCTATCAGGTTGGTGTGTGTTGGGTAAAATTGGGATTCTTGAATTTCTAAAGGTAATGGCTTGAAGTTAATATCTGATTAGTGAGATGAGGTTGGTATTCAATACTGTAGATCAAAATTTATATTGTTTTCTCAGATGAGATAATTTTTACTTTCTACTACTACAGTATAGCGCAGCTATACTAGTAATGAAAGTATTGCAATCGGTCCAAATTTTCAAAATCGGGAAATGGTTGGAAATATCCGTTTTGGGATCCCCTGACAGAATGGAGAAAAATGACGTACACCTAGACACTCCCTTGATATTATTGTATAGCTTCTCCTCTGTCTTTAGACACAACTGAAGTCCCGCTATAACTGTTCTCAGCACCAGGCGAGGTTATTTTAAGTTTCTATCAGCTGGTTGCTGGAGCCAGTTGTCTGTAGTTTATCTCGTGTAGATAAAGAGTACAACCAATTATAGTAGTTGTATAATATTCAACCATGTATGGTTGAAAAACCAATTATCTTATTTTTTAAGTTTAAACATATTTTGAAAAACCCGATTATTATACTTACATTACATTACACTAGCTTCTATTTATATTTATAAGTACTTTAAAGAGACACCAAGGTACGTCATTCACGTTTAACCTTTCTTAAAAGGTTGTTTCGAATAAGAAAATAAACAAAGGTATAAGCATCAGTCCCCAATAGAGCACTAACTTTTAGCTACATCGAGCGTGGTGTCTATCTGGTTGAGTGCCTCCTGTTGCTAAAACAAGAAAGATTAAAAACCGACTTATCGTTACAGCTTTTTTGTTCCCAAGAAATGTGGGTCCCTATACACCACCCTAGTTGATTTGACTAAAAGTCTACAGACCTTTGTTTACTTTTTGATTTTATTTTCAAATTATACCAATCACAATAAATGCGTGTTTTCTTTCATAAATATAAATTTGTTAGCTCTTGGTAGATTTGTAAGAATTTTCGATTGATATTAATGATTATATCTTATACTATCTTGACATTAGCTTTAATGATAACCGAATAGTTCTTGTTCAACACACCTCATTTTGTCCATTGGATTAAAACTCCGCTTTTTTCGCGGCACCTTTTGAAACTTTTGCGTTTACTGTGTTACCCTCTTTACATGCTCACTCAAATAAGTCTGGAATGTTTTTTCCTCGTAATAAAATTGATTATTCTGAAAATTTTATTATACCAAACAATCGGGGGTGTGTTGACAAGAGAAAAAAATAGCTGTTTCATTTTATGAAAAATCATTTATATACCCTACCTTTATTTATTTATCCTATTATTTAATATTGTATCATAATACCTCTCTCTATATCAATAAAACATTTAAATAAAAACACTGTTATTTTTTATTTAGAACGAAAAAAAATTCGAACGTTTAATTTCACCCATACTCCATTATAATTATGTTTTAATATATCACAAAAATATAATAATTCTAAGCATATATAAAAGGATAAATCTAAAATAAGGGAATAAGTAAACTTACTAGCAAATGGAAAAAATTACGTCCAAGCAAAAGCCTGTGTAGAAAATAAAAGGAAAGGAAAGTAAAAGGGGAACAATAATATGTCTTTCATAAGAAGTATAGGTACAAGTCTTATAAACTAATGAAGTTTTTACTTCATTCAACAAGTTTAATTTCACAAAATCATATACCTAACACAAAACTAAATAAAAAATAAACGATATGCAAGAGAAAATACTTTAGACTTTAAAAATTTCCTCCTTAGGAAAGTGTGTGTGGGTGTGACAAAGCAGAGTTTATTCAAAGACTATTTTTAGGTCTAAATGTAAGAAAAATTCAAAGTCTGCAAATTGCTGAGTTTACCCTCCGTCGGGCGCAATTCGTCTGTGAGATGAAGTAACTACATTTTTGACTGATATGCAGCACAGGTACCTACTAGAGATTATTTTTTTAATTTGATTTATTCCCAATAGGTAATAATTTTTTACATAGGTACTTAGGTACCAAAAACGTTCAGAATAAAGTTTCAATTTAAATTATTACGAAGAAAATAAACATAAAAGCTCAAATCTGTTTTTCTTTGACTTCATCTCACTGATGAATTGCGCCCAAATGTGTTAAGGTTTAGCATTGCGCCCAACGGAAGGTTTAGTGACCTCTTGATCTACCATTCAAATCAGTCTTCTACTTCGAACAAATCTTATCCAACAATAATTTTCACTGTCATAGAATGGTCTGGTTAAAAATCTAAAAGGGAAAACAGTATAATGTAGAATATAATATAAAATGTTGTTTACATGTGCAAAGTAATTTTCTATAAGGCCATTTTATTAAAAACAAACAAATACTTAAATGGCCCTCCTATCATAGCCTAAAGGTGTTGGCCATACCTTCCAACACCAATATTTGAATATGACCTTTGTTACAACCAGTTTAGTATCAGTGCATATTCCTTCAGTCCATAGGTTGAATAGCCTTCTTCCACTTTTCCTTGGTCATATAATCAAGCAGTCCATTGAGTCGCTGCCGAATACGCTTTTGATCATCCAGGGCACAACCAAGCACTGCATGTTCAAAAGTTTTGTCTCCATTTCCCACTGTAGAAGAAGAGCTACAGGCAGCAACATAGCTTAGACATTTTGTCTGGGTCTGTTCTGGAGTTTCTCTCATTCCTGAAAAGTCAAATTAACAGCTGAACTTACCTACCTAGTACCTATTGGTGTCATTTGTGTTGGTTTAGAGCAGTGTTTCTTAATTAGTTTGGCCCGCGGAACCCTTTTCAAAAGGTGAACATATTTACGGAACCCTGAACTTTCAAGATTGCACCCCCCACCTCCACCCCCTTATTATAAAAATACAACAAGTTTTTTATATAAAAAAAGCTGTGTAAGATGAAATACCTAGTTTAAGATGGTCGTTTTGAAACTGCATTTTATCTACTGTATGATTTTTCCAAAATATCTCGCGGAACCCTTGCCGTCAGCTCGCGGAACCCCTAGGTTCCGCGGAACACCAATTAAGAAACACTGGTTTAGAGGGGCAATTGAAGAGATGTAAAACCAATTGAAGTAGCTGAACACCTGGGCCTACCAGTAACAGATGGGGATGGAAGAACCTGATGGGACTTTGGCTACTACAACAACAACCTAGTACCTATTATTATTTATCAGGAACAAAATGTATGGAATATCATACCCAAATAGATTCAGACATTGAGGGGCAATTGAAGAGATGTAAAACCAATTGAAGTAGCTGAACACCTGGGCCTACCAGTAACAGATGGGGATGGAAGAACCTGATGGGACTTTGGCTACTACAACAACAACCTAGTACCTATTATTATTTATCAGGAACAAAATGTATGGAATATCATACCCAAATAGATTCAGACATTTCATCACAGCTTACCTATTATCAGATTATCTATTAGACAGTTCACTTGGTGAAGAGATTCTACCTGATCATCACTACGAAGTGTGTGGACACATACATCAATGGTGGTGCATCGGAGAGATATTCTGTCAAGATAACGCAGGATATCATCTTTGTCATCTGAAAAAGAGGAAGCATGCCACATTTCAAATAATACTTACTATTGTTAGAAGGGGGAAAAAACTGAATTAGTTTTTTAATGCAATATACATAGGTACCCTTTTTATTTTAACTGTTAACATTGTCATCAAAATTTTCAGGAGTTATAGCAATTCCCATTTCTCCTCATCTGTAGAAGAAAGTTGGAGTTTCATTACCTTGTGTCTTGAAATGGCAAAGCAAAAGATGAGAGCATATTTCTTACATATGGCTCAATATGAACTTTATCATTTTTTATAAGATTCATAGCAAACTTACTGTCACCAATGTCATTCAATGAGTCCATATTCTTCAAAGTATGTATTGTTGTGAGGATTTGATCTTTTTCATTCTCGAGTTGTGATGCCATTTTACGCAGTTCTTCAACATGAGCTTCAACCTGGTCCAACTGGCCTAGTAAATGATCTTTCAATGAGAGGTCATTTTCAACATCTTTTGGTTCTTCTATATGAACATCATTGGAAGATGCAGCTTCCTCTACCTCCATACTTACTGGATTGACCTGTAAACAAGGAACAGCCTCTAAAAAGGATAATATCCTAGAAAGTTGGTCTTGAGAAAAATCTTGCTAAAGTTTTTTATTTACATCAAGCACGTACTTAGAGGGACACCATAGGGAAATAACAAATTTAAAACTGCACAGTGCTGTGGGCAGAAAGCTCCATGGAGTCCATGGTCTTTTTACTTTCTATTACCTTTTTTCTTTTAGCCTCTGCTCCTTGCTCCACTTATTTAGCCACAAGATGGGGGGGTTGAAATGGTAAGTATAGTTAACCAGATACTTTTAACCATCAGATTGCTTAATCCTATCGGTTTGAACTGATTTTGGATTGGTAATTTAATAATACTTGCCACTGGCCACTGCTGTTTTGTGGAATGAGTTGAGTTTCCCGTGTAATTTTTCAATTTTCAGTTATCTGAAACCTGAAAGCCTGAAACTTTTTTTCTTTTCGTGAAGGGTGAACTTTCCAGAAATCAGAGTAGGTAATTTGAGTAATCCAAATCCTTATCAAAATAAACAAACCAATGTTGCCAGTTGTCAAGGTCAATGAGCATAAACTTCTAAAAAAAGGACCCGCGTTGTTTGAGCATAAATTTGAAATTTTACATTCGGCAACACTGTAGACCCCATGCTTTTGCTTTTGGGCTGGGCAGCGTCAGGATAGGAGCGTCACGGGTCACCAATTTGGGATGATAGAGGTCGGTTTGTTGTAGATGCGTTCTGACTCTGTGAAAACCAACTTCCCAAATAAAAGAAAAGAGAGAACGTAGTCGGTAGAAAATGAAATGCACAATTGCAGTATATTCTTAGGAATGTAATTTCACACTGTAAATAACTGAAACTTAGTAATACTAGTGGAAAAAGGGAAAATTCCATAAGAAAAGTCAAACTGGTCGGAAAATCTTGAAATCTTGAATGCACATGTGTAAAATTAAAATCAAAACAAATGCAGTTGCATAAATCCAAAGAGGATATGTATGTGGTGCATTAGGCTTCGCTCACACGAGTGACGACTGATCGCCACACTTCTAAAAAAAGGACCCGCGTTGTTTGAGCATAAATTTGAAATTTTACATTCGGCAACACTGTAGACCCCATGCTTTTGCTTTTGGCCGCGTTGTTTGAGCATAAATTTGAAATTTTACATTCGGCAACACTGTAGACCCCATGCTTTTGCTTTTGGAAAAATTTTGCGTGCTTTTCCACTTTTCCTGCTTGTGCTGATTGGCGAAGCTCAGCCATCAAATTTAGCTGTTCACCATGGAAAACCCAAAGGACTCCACTACGAAAGTCTATACGGATGAAGAAAGAGCAGAACTTGCTGAAAAATTGGACAAAGATCTCGATGACTTCATTGCAGGTTTGGAAAAGAGATCCTACACCGAGGGATGGCCAGAAGACAGATGGCAAGAGGTAAGAAACATTTTGGGGGTTTACTTGTTTGTAAGGTCGAGGTTTACCACCGTAGATTCCCTCTGGATTGAGTTCAATCTAAGGTTGACCTGGCTATTAAGTGTAGGGATATCCTCATTTCACCTCAATCCCAAGTTGGTAAACCCTAGTGTAAGTGGAGCTGTCTCCAATAGCCTATAGCTCTCAGCATAACAAAAGCCAGTTGTGACAGCATGTTCAATTTAACAGTTTAAAATGGATCACTGAAGTTAAGCAACATTGTGTGATTAGTATCCAAATGGGTGACCATCCAGGTAATCATGCACTGTTTTTTTCTCATTTCCCCAGTCCCACTCAAGCTGGGCAAGGTTACTGTGAGAAGTTGGGTTGCTTGTCACTGAATGGAAGCTAAAACCCTCTGAAAAAACTTTGGGTAATTATGCATAAGACACGTCAATGGCAAATTTACTGAAAATTTCTATATAAGAGGAAAAACTTACTTTAAGAGTGTGCTAGAATGTAGAACCCGCTCTGATGGATTTTGCTTACCCCAAAAAACTTTTCCTCGGTAGATGCTTTCCATTTGAGGACTATCTGGATTTTTCACTCCATGATTTGCACCGAAATTATTCACCCCTTGAATTCCTCCGGGACCTCCGAATTGATTCATATCACCCAATGACCTTTGACTGCGATGCTTCTCTGATTTGATAGAATCTGGAATAGGGAAATATTTTAACTGGGTGATTATTTTAATTAACTACCCCAATCCAAGGAACTGATAAATTTCAAAATGCCGGTTTGATTCCCGCCCGCGGCGGATTTTATCCTAAACAGATAAGGTTCGTTCTTGGAACGGCTAGCTTTATTCTATCCTGTCTGTCTTCTCTCTTCGCTTTCGGGACGATAAGACTCTAGCAGTTAGAGTTCCCTCTGTCAAACCTCTATAAAAAAGATCTAAGTAATGATTTTTGCTCGTGAGATTTTGGGCTCTTTTCGGGTTCTGGAGGGAACAAAACGAAGAAATTCTACATTTCACTGAACCACTAGTTTTTTTCCCTATGATGCGCTTTAACTCTGGAATACCAGGCGCGAGAAATTCATTATTATAACAAAAAGGTTATTTTATCACTTTGACTTAGTTACCTGCGATTGTTTCAATAGAAATAAAGCAGAGACAACACGACACCGACTGAACTGATAGACTTGTAAGCATTGTGACTCTTGAATGTAAACAAAACACTAGGCCATGATGTTATGAATAGTGAGTGTTTTTTGTTCTTTATCAGATTGGGGTTTAATGCAATCCAGTACTTTCGTTCCCCTCTTGATCGCCATCTGTTTTTTTACTTTCTATTACTAAAGTATAGCGAAGCTATACTAGTAATGAGAAAGTATTCTTTCTTCGTTTTTTTTACTTTCTATTACTACAGTATAGCGGAGCTATACTAGTAATGAAAGTATTGCAATCGGTCCAAATTTTCAAAATCGGCTTTTAATCTCCCACAGTGTTTTCCTAGGTAGTTTTATGTCAAAGATACGGTAACAAAATGGGAAATTGAATAGGTAGTAGGTCATTTATAATACAAAACTCCAAGGTTGGATTACACCAATATTTTTTCAGCCCATAGAAGGGCTGTGAAGCTAACAGGCTATTGGACTTAAAAGAAGGTTTGGTAAAACTCACCCTAAACATTGTTAATAATAACTTGATATGGAAATGTTTATTTCAGGATCCTGCTGGAATCTTTGAGCTGATTGAAGTCGTAGGAAATGGAACCTATGGACAAGTATACAAGGTAAGTGTACCACTTGTAGAACCCATAAGTAAAGACCATTGGTGGTCATTATTCAGGTGGTTTTCATTTTAGAGAAATATATCCTAAATGAAAGGATTACCCATAAGAAAAGAAAAAATAAAAAAAAAAAATCAATCAATAACTGTTGGAAAGACACAAAAATATGCATGTGAATGGACCCCTGTGACAAATTCTAAGAATTATAAGACATAAAATGAATGGAATGTTTATGATATTTCATTATTTTCCTGAAAATGTCAATGTTCCATTTTATTTCAGGGCCGTCACACCAAGACAGGGCAATTGGCGGCTATCAAAGTCATGGATGTGACTGAGGTAAGATAATAACAAAAACCCTTTTTCATAGATTTCTTTTAGCCATTTTTATTTTCCTTATTTATGTGTTGGTTATTTCTAGGTGCTAATTTGCAGATCACCCCTGTCACTGAGACAAATAAACTTGAAAAATTGCACAAAGATGTAGACCAGGAATTTCCAACTGGCAGTCCTTGATCACTTCTAGGATAGCCCCAGAGCTTCATGAGATTTTTTCTATACATAAATATTGTACCTACAACTTAATCACTTTTGTCATGAATCAGACCTCCCTCCTTCCCTTCATGTAGTCCTTGAAGTAAAGGCTGACATGCAGTGGGTCCTACACTCACTAAAATTGGAAACCTCTATCCTAGAATAACTGGTCTCTCCAGTTCAGTTCTGTATGATGGAAATGTGTTTACAACTTTACTAAATGTTCCTCCACTTTCTTTCTTTGCAGGATGAAGAGGAAGAAATTAAATTGGAAATCAATGTCTTGAAAAAGGTAAGATTCATAGCTTTTTCTCTAGGAGATACAATTTATTTTATTGGAAGTAAGTTGCTGAAAAGGCCTTGCCTGCCAACTCCAGAACTAGTGACTGTAATCCATATCACAGACCTTAAAAGGTGAAAGGAATTCAACTTCTTGTACTCCTAGGTGGACTCATGGCTGATATATCCATTTTCCCATTTATCAAAGAGTAGTGTTTAGGGCCTTGTTCCACTAGCATCTCTGAACTTCCTTTTCTCCTCAGTTTTTACTCTATGGCTGATGGCCTTATTCCAGGAAAAACTCCTCACTCCACATTTCCCACTTTTTACTCATCCCACAGAAAAAAAACGTACTATCTATGATTTCTTAACAGTAGGTCTTCAAAGAAATAATTGTTTCTTCTCCAATATTCCCCTCCAGTATTCAAACCATCGTAACATTGCCACCTACTACGGGGCATTTATCAAGAAGTCCCCGCCCGGGAAGGATGATCAGCTATGGCTCGTTATGGAATATTGTGGCGCTGGTTCGGTTACTGATCTGGTCAAATCTACCAAGGGCCAATCTCTGAAAGAAGAATGGATTGCATTCATATGTCGGGAAATATTGCGAGGGCTCAAATATCTGCACGAGAACAA
The DNA here is from genome assembly GCF_000475195.1 of Diaphorina citri. Classification (NCBI taxonomy): domain Eukaryota; kingdom Metazoa; phylum Arthropoda; class Insecta; order Hemiptera; family Psyllidae; genus Diaphorina; species Diaphorina citri. The sequence continues at coordinate 262,002 of NW_007377653.1, forward strand.
GGTGATCCATCGAGATATCAAGGGACAAAATGTGCTGCTCACGGACAATGCTGAAGTTAAACTAGGTAAGTAATGCCATAAGTGCTATCTTAAACAGATAATGTTCGTTTTCGGAACGGCTGCCTTTCTCCTATCCTGTCCATTTCCTTTCGGTTTTGGAACAATAAGACCTCCATTCTCCATTGTTACAGTTCCCAAACCTCAAATTACACATCATAAGTAAGCCTAGTTAGCTTGTATGATAGAGCACCTGCCTTGTAAACGCTATGTTGCGAGTTCGATTCCGCCTTTGTCCTTAAAAGATAAGGTTCGTTCTCGGAACGGCTTTATTTCTTCTATTCTGTCCTCTATCTGTCTTCGATTTTGGAACGAAAAACGTAGAAACACACTACTATCACGTCACGTGTTTTTCACCCACTCTCTAATAAGGTCTATACATTTACTGCTTCGGCAGGACACACACTAAAAATCTTCTTGTTCATTTCCAGTGGATTTCGGTGTTTCGGCTCAGTTGGATCGTACTATAGGACGTCGTAACACATTCATAGGAACCCCCTACTGGATGGCACCTGAGGTTATAGCGTGCGATGAAAATCCAGACGCTACATATGATAACAGGTAAGCGGGAGGGCGTGGGTTCGATTCAAGCTGAGGCGAGGGTTTGATCCAAATTCCAGACTTTACAAATAATATCAAAGATTTACAAAGTTAGACTCTGGGACTATAAACAGGGAGAACAGCTAACCCTAACCAGCCTAGCTAGCTGGCAGCCTTTCAAAGGGGTTTCTCTGCTTTTAAAGAACAAGCACAAGTCCTCAGTATGGTTGACTGTGGTTCAAGACTTGAGTGTTAACTTTGCCTAGTTTTTACTTCCCTTAGCTTTCGGGACTATAATACTTCAGCAGTTACAGTTCAGTTCCCCCTATCTTCTTCATCTTTAACTTTGCCAAGGATTGGCATTTCTCTAGTCTCTCCCTCCACAATCCTCTATTCTTTGCTTCCTCTCTTATCCATCCCCTCTCCCTCAAATTCTCTTGCGCCTTATCCTTTCTTACAGTTCCCTCTATGAATCCTCTTAGGAAAAAAAAAAAATATTAATACTAATTTACTAATAAACTTCCCAATGTTATTTATTAACAGATCTGACCTATGGAGTCTGGGTATCACTGCTCTGGAGATGGCTGAGTCACAACCTCCTCTGTGTGATCTACATCCGATGAGAGCCTTATTCCTCATACCGCGCAACGCACCACCCCGCCTCAAGTCTAAGAAGTGGCCCAAGAAATTCCAAAGTGAGTGATTTTTTTACATTAAACTGTTTGTTTAGTTTAAGTTCTTTGCTCTTTTAAACTTTGATCATACATAGAAATCTTGGTATAAGCTGACATTGTAAATAAAGCGCTACTTTGACTTGGAATTTTCATTTCTGGGCCGAAATATTACCTATACTACCTTTAAAGGGCACGATTAGACCAGTGGTAACGGGCTTGCTTGCCATGCAGAGGCTCTCGGTTTCAATCCCCAAAAAATTGTCCCTGTTTTTCTGCAAATATTTCAGTTGGTTACTTTCTGGTGGTGCTCTTGTGTTGGCCCACGATCGAAATGGGGAGTGTTGTGTCTCTTATCGCCCATTTGATGAGGGGCATATTACACACTACAGAACTAGAATACTACGACACAGATCTTCGGAGATTCGCAGCTGTTTTCATGGTATCATAGAAACATGTTTTTCCGCAATTTCAAAAAGGAGTTTCCCGTCGAAGTTTCTTGTTCTCCACAAGACTTTGCAAACGGAATCCCCGTCTTTTTGTCTAGATTTCATTGAGATATATTGTATACTTACTCCTCGAGATTTTGCTAAAATATCTTGTCCTTGTGTTTAGGTTTCATTGAGACAGTCCTAGTGAAAGACTATCACCAACGTCCCTACACAGATCAACTTCTCAAACATCCATTCATTCGTGATCAGCCTACAGAGAGGCAGGCTAGGATTCAACTCAAAGATCATATAGATACGTGCAAGAAGAGGAAGAAGGAGAGAGATGACTATAGGTAAGCCATATTTTCCAAATGGCATACTTTGTCAAGTACCATTATAACTGGAGCATTCTCCAGCCATAGGTAAGCTATTGGCGCGGTGATATAGTGGTCAAGACGCTCGCTTGGTAAACAGGAGTACGCGGGTTTGATCCCAGCCGAGGCATGGAATTTATCACATGTTTCCCAGTTTCCCACTCATATTTCCTATTTTATTTATGAATTTTGTATTCTTGTATGCTGGGTTCTAGACAATTCTGAATCCCGGATTCGCTCTTAGTTCCAAAAGGACTCATCGATTTTCGAACCCACAGCGCTAGTGTACCATGCATTTTTTGTTGTAAAATTTATCTATTTCCAAAAAAGCCTCAAAATTACCGTTTAGGAGTGGAAAAAATCATATCTGAAGATCGTCTTCCCCTTTTCTTTCTCTGCAGATTTTTTTCCCCGGAGATATCTAATGGTTTGACTTGTCATGAATTTTCAGATACAGTGGAAGTGAGAATGAGGAAGAGGAGACAGGCGTAGGAGGTGAACCATCCAGTATAATACAAGCCCCGGGAGATAATACATTGAGAAGAAACTTTCAACAAATACAGGTAATAAACATAGTAAAAATAATATGAAAGTTCGAAAAAAAAAAATGAAAAATAATCTTGAAACATACTTAAAAATATCCCAAAAATTTAACGTAGGTACACCCAAATCAAAGTTTTGGCTTAACCGAAATTACAGTAAATAAAAACCAAAGAAAAAATAATAATTCAGGGACTAATGGGTTAAATTATTTTTCTCTGTCCTTCAGGAGGGTCGAACCCACGAACCCGCAGGCAAGCAATCCAAGCAAAGCAAGAACGAGCGAGAAGAAATTCCGGAACCAGGCCCCCCCTCCCGACCTTCCCTACCTCAGAGACTTATTGGTGAGTAGGCCCCCTTGGACTTTTTTTATTACTTTATTTCCAGATGTTTAGTTTTAGTTTTTCCTGTTCTCTTCTATTTTCCTCTTCTCATTATCATTATTGTTATTGTCATTTCTTTTTCTTTTTTTTTTTTTTTTTTTTTTTTTTTTTGATACACAGAAGCTTGAAAAGTGAGAAATTAGCAAAAAACGGTCTAACTATGCATTGTACATTGTACAGTCTATAGTAATAACTAAGCATTGTACAATATTAAACCCATAAAATAAACGAGACCTTGTTTAGACTGCTGGGGTAAAGGGACTTTTTAGTCTCATTCGAGCAGGATAAACAAGGTATATTCTATTCTATTCTAGTTTATTTCTTTATAGAGGGAACTGTTGGAAAAGAGTTAGACAGATACAAGTGGAAGACCGAAGAAAAAGTTGGAACATTGTGTGAGATGAAAATAACCGAGGCAGATAGAAGCTATCAAAAAGAAAAAGATAGATTGAACCGTAACAACGAAGGTGTCTTATCGTCCCGAAATCGAAGGCAGAAAGAGGACAGGATAGAAGAAAGGTTAAGGTTAAAGTTTGCCTTGAAAGTTTGCCTTGGGCGGGAAACGAACTCGCGATTTAGTGCTTCCTTACACTACATCAGGTGCTGTACCTTTTAAACTAATTAGAGTGGCTGAAGCCTACTTTGTATGGGTTCTACATTGGATTTCACCAATATATCTTTGACCCCTAGAATTGGGGCCAAAAATGAGGTTTTTGAAATCCACTTGAACTTCTAGAGTCTAGACACTGACTTACCATCAGCTAAACCTCAAAGGGTCCAACGTTTTTTCTCTCGCTCAATATTTTTTGATGTGTTTGTATGTTTTCAGTTGTGCCAGATCCTCATCCTCCAGCACGTCCACTGCCACCCCCACCCCGAGAATCCAAACCCCCACCCACCCAACAACCGCCACCCCAACCTCAACAGAGAACTTCCCATGTGTTCCCACCCATGGTATGTATGTGGGACCCACATTGTGGGTGGGTGAAGGTTTCTGTGATTTAGGATTTTTTTCCCCTTCTAAAATTCTTTCATGTCCTTTCAATCAAATGATCAAATTATTAATGATAACTTTTGTAAATATGCACTTAAGTAAATACCTACTTGATTTTATTCTTCTGGGGGAGATTTCAATGTTGAATGAAAATTAAGTTTTTAAACAGCACCATTTTTTTTTTTCTTCAATATTAAACAAAAACTTTTTCCACTTCTGCAGAAGCGCCCTTCCACTTCTGCAGAAGTGCTCTTCTACTTCTGTAGAAGTGCTCTTCCACTTCTGTAGAAATGCTCTTCCACTTCTGCAGAAGTGCTCTTCCACTTCTGTAGAAGTGCCCTTCCACTTCTGTAGAAGTGCCCTTCCACTTCTGCAGAAGTGCCCTTCCACTTCTGCAGAAGTGCCCTTCCACTTCTGCAGAAGTGCCCTTCCACTTCTGCAGAAGTGCTCTTCTACTTCTGTAGAAGTGCTCTTCCACTTCTGTAGAAATGCTCTTCCACTTCTGCAGAAGTGCTCTTCCACTTCTGCAGAAGTGCTCTTCTACTTCTGCAAAAATACCCTTCCACTTCCCTTCCACTTCTGCAGAAGTGCTCTTCCACTTCTGCAGAAGTGCTCTTCCACTTCTGTAGAAGTGCCCTTCCACTTCTGTAGAAGTGCCCTTCCACTTCTGTAGAAGTGCCCTTCCACTTCTGTAGAAGTGCCCTTCCACTTCTGCAGAAGTGCCCTTCCACTTCTGCAGAAGTGCCCTTCCACTTCTGCAGAAGTGGTGCAGAAGTGGATTGCAGAACTTTCCACAGTTTTTTTTCCTCACATATTTTTGTCTTTTTGTCTATTTTGGTATATTGTCGCTATTTCTACTTATTCTATTGGTATCTTGTCTACGTTTCTTACTTTGTTTTGTCTTCTTCTACTTCCATGTCTGTCTTTCTCTTCACTCTGTCACTCAGCCACCGCCCAGAAATCCAGAGGTAAAGTATTTGCTTCTTTCTTTCAAACATGGAGTCGACTTACTAGATTTTCATTTACCTATCCATTAATACTGAAACCTATTATATGGATAGATGTTTCTTATGTATATCAATGATCAAGCTTGCCAGGAGGCGCGCGAACGTCAAGAGTTCGAAGCGCCGCCTGGCCTTATATTACACGAAAGAGAGTTTAAAGGTTTTTCGGCATCTTCATAAACAAAACAGTATTTTAACTTCCTCAAAAAAGAAATAATTGTGTTCATAGCTTTTGGCCACGACTGTACCCTAGAGGACCCCTATAGTTTTAAGAAAATTTCCATTTCAATTTTGGGCCCACTTGGACCTTTGTCGGGCCCGAAAGGATTGTGATTGAGTTCCACAATTCACTTATCCAGCTCTAATAAATATCTAATACTAAGTCACTAGTACTGATCTCACATCCACTCTCTTCTCCTCTAGGATTTGGACATGGTAGCGGCTCAACTGAATGAGTTAGGAGTAGGAGTAGGAGGAGGAGGTAGACATGCTCCTGTACCTGCTGCTAGGGGTCACGCTGCCCCACCTCCCAACAAACCCATCACCAATATACTCGACTCAGGTAATACACAAATTTACCCTCTGAATGGGGACCCTATACAGGGTGAACATGAAAAACGTAACCAAAAGCCTAGGGTAGATTCCTGAGGTCATTTCCAATTAAAAACGTTCTATAACTTTTTTCGTATCTCGCTTAGTTTCCGAGTTATCCGCCATTTTGTTTTTTCTTTAAAATACACGACCTTCCCTCAAAAAACCGGTCAGAACTTTTTTTCAGTTAAACATAGAAAATGGATTTCATAGCTGAAATCTGCACAAAATTTCCATTAAAATAAGTAAAACTGAAAACACTAAAATTATCTTTTTGGTACCTTTTAGTAAGTTTTAATTTAGAAATTTCCCTAATCAGCATTTTCTTTTAAATTTTCAAACGGACCTCAGGAATCTACCCTGAGTTTTTGGTTACGTTTTTCCTGTTCACCCTGTTTAGCGTCCCTATACTATGTAGGTTTAAATGGCTCGATCGATTTTTTTTTTTTTTTTTTTTTTTTTTTTTTTTTGTTTTTGTTATAAAGAGTACTGAGGGTGACATGGGCTACTTAAATTTGTGTCACATTTCTTTCTGATTCAAAATGGCGGCGCTTCGAAGTCATACCTCTTACGTCGCACTGATCCCGTACAAAGGACGAGCGAACCACTAGTTCCATCCAATCTAAACTATTCTATTTTTCCCATTGATATTTATTCGAGTGTCTCTTGATATTGTATTTTCAGACTCGGATGACGATGATGATTTAGGGGAGGGTGAAGACAATCTACCAGTGACTGTGAGTGTGAGTGGAGGGGCTCCTAGGCCCTCATCCCATGCACCTTCCATATTGAGTGATGGTACTCTATTAGCTACCGACCAGAGTAAAGCACAGTAAGTAAAAAAAAAAAAATTGTCGTTCTACAATTAAATACATCTCGATAATTTTATCGCTTAACTTGGACTCGAACCACCAACCTCCAGATCAGAAGTCCACCTCTTGGATTTAAGTTAGCAGCAGCACCTGTGACGTGTTTTTTTTTATTATTATTATTTTTTTAAGAATTGGACCTTATCTGTTGAGGATAAATTTCCGCCCGGACGGGAATCAAACCCGTGATCCAGAGCTCACAGGACGGACGCGCTACTTTCCAAGCTAATATTTTCGATTATTTCTCGACTTTTATTATTTCATTTTTTTATTTTTTCATCTTATGTATTTGTGTTTATGATTTCTCTCCCAATCTAACGAGTATATTCTGTTTTATTAACATGCAGCCCGGAATTTTCTTTCAGACCCGCCGAATTCTCGTCCTCGTCACATCGTGAAGGTAAGAGACTCACAGTGCCAAGGATCTGGGTTCGATACCCACCAGAAATAGAAAAAAAATGCATCGAAAACGATTCTTTCGTGTAATTCTTGTATGCACAGTGCTTTTAAAGTCTTTCCCAGGGGCAGAACTCGAAAAACGTTTAGAATTAGAATATCCCAAAAACGCCAAGACAGTTCAAGTTCCAAACAAAACTTTCCTTCTGTATTACATTATGAAAATTGATAATTTCTTAAAACTAGATGTAGTTGCATTTTTTCATGAAGTCTTGGCTTCGATCTTCCCTTGTGGCTGCAATTGTAATATCTCAAATGATTTATCTATTTCTCAGGGGCATCGAGTAGCAGTAGTGGAGGGGCAGGTATAGGTGGGGCCCCTAACCGTCCCCTACCCCCCACCCCTGATGAAGATGAATCAGGAGACCGAACTCTCATTATGAGACGGGTAAGTAATAAACTCCCCCTCTGCATGTCTTTAACCTTAGGGGGTAAGCACAACACTTACCTGAAAATTATTTTAGTAATATTTTTATTTATTGAAATTTGTTAGCATTTTATTTTTCGTATATTTATTTTTATTGTTTTGTTTACTTAGGTATTTATCTGTGTTTATTTGAGTATGTTGTCACTTCGAAAACAAAACCTATCAACTTTATTTATCACCAAGAAATTTTAATTAAATTGTGTTCATCACAGCAAATTATTACCCTTTAGCCCTTAAAGTACTAGCGTTACATATGTATGTATTTGTGACATGACACTAGTTCGCAATTGACAGGTTAAAACTCATTTTGTTCGTTCAACAAGCGGTTTTGTCTTTGGAGTTAACAAAGTGTTTATTTATTTCAATATTGTGTTTTATTTTCTCCCAATGTGATGTTTTTCCTGTAGTTACTACAGACCCCCGTAAATGTAACAGTCAAAATGTAAAAATGTAAATGCAGTTGCTTTGTGTTATTATATCACAACTTTGGTGCTCACTGCAGCATTGTAGGATTTTTCCCAATATCTGAATAATCCTAACAACCAATGTTTACCTACCATGCTGGCACCGGTCGCTATGCGCATTTATATGTCATAGCTACTCATTTTCCTCACGAGGCTATCCAACGTTTACCTACCATGCTGGCACCGGTCGCTATGCGCATTTATATGTCATAGCTACTCATTTTCCTCACGAGGCTGAGTGGGACCCGCCCGCAACAGCCAGTCACGGAATCAATTATTTGCATGATACAAATTTCTTGACCCCGCCGGGAATCGAACCCGGGTCTCCCGCGTGCAAGGTGAGCGCAGTGACCACTACACCATGGGAGCTGTAACCTGTAACCATCAAAATAGCGAGGATGTAAATAATGTATAGGTACCCAGGAGAGTAGGATTTTAGTGACATGGGTTTTACCCTCCTTTCCAACACAAGCTGGCAAGGTACCCGCCTACTCACATTAACTTCACCCAGCCTGAATAGGGCTGAGAAAAGTCGGCCGCACGTAATGACCCAGATGGTCACCCATCCTTTTACCAACCACGCGCAATGTTGCTTAACTTGAGTGATTCATCGGGAACTGGGTGCATTTAACGTGCTATCGCCCTCCGCTGCGGTGGTAAAAGGAAATAAAATAAAAAATAAATTCATTTTAAAAGGGGCGCCACTTTGTCATGTGCTCTCAAAAGGAAATAAAGCTTGTACAAAGCACGGGATTTTTCTTCCTCACAATCACTCACTCTCTCAATGCTCCCTACTATGTCCCAGTATTGCACAGCACCTAACTCCCTCCAATATTCCCCTGTGTGTCATAATACGCAACCATGTGGTTTATTTGTGTTGCACTATTCGTTTTGTTAAAGCCCCATTCACACGGTGTCAAAGTTGCATGCAAGTTGATCCTCGTGTGAAAACAATCGTGTATGGTGACTTGCATGCAAGTTCCACCTGAATTTGGTATTCCGGAATCTCACAGTCAAAGAAAAAGAAGTTTTTTTCGTTTTTCCTTAAAAGTTTGCAAAATGGTTGTCGGCCTACTTAAATTTGACTATTGTTTGAATGAGGCTTTACTCACAAGTTCTTTGGAAATCAATGTAGCGGATAGCATTGTGTAAATATACCCTTTGTCCCTGCCTATTACTCATCCTTTATAATATCTGTGCAAATTTTAGTCATTAGGCGTCTAATATACCTAACTGATGAGATGTACAAACATTTCTTCTGTGTATAGATGTTTCTCGGGGTGATAGTTTTTTGTACATTATGCATACCCGTACTTATACCTTATCTGACCTATCTGCCTTAACATTTTTTGCCTTCTCAAGATCTCAGGGTTGAGGTTGAATTCATTTTACATGTGTACATAATACCCTACTAAAAAAAAAAAAAAATAATAATTCATTATTAACAAAACCCCAAAGTTTCGAACACTTTTCACAAACAATTTTGGTATGAACTTGATCAGAAAGTTTTTTTTAACATGAAACAAAGATTCATAAACCAAAGTACATAATACAAAATCCCCATGAAAAATGTTCATCAGTTTTGAGTGGTGTACCTAAATTGTACAGTTGGTGAGAAAAGATTGAAGTACTCATCTCTAGAGTATGATTTCCACCATTGTATGATTTGTATGTTGTCTTAGCATTGATACTAGAGTATGAGCCTTGATTGTTGTGTTGCAGCTAACAACTGATTTTAAAGCTAGTTTTTATCTTTTTACTTTTTTTGTGTTAAATTCACAATTTAGTTATAGTTTGCATCAATTGTGGCATTTTTCATTGCAAAATGCATCTCTTGAATTATATGACTTACGAGTATTGTGCAATGCGCTTGGGAAGTAAACAGTTTAATAACTGAATATGTATGTTGTTGAATTGTGCACTTAATATTCGAATGTCCTTGATCACAAGTCTTTGAGTTTCCAATTGTAGCGAAGATAAATAATTAGGAAAATGAGAATTTTTAACAGAAGAAGGCAGATGTTTTCTTCGCCAAATATTAGGTGACTCATTTCGAGTCATCCTGTAAAAAGTAATTCTTTGAAAATCTATAATTTCTTTATGTTACATTTTCTTGATTTTATTTTATTTTCACTTCCACTATTTTTCTTTCTTTCGCTCTTATTTTCTGTTCTCCTTTTTGTTCTGTTCTCGTTACGTCCCAACAGTTGCAGCAACAGCAGGCAGGGGGGCGTCAGGGTTCACCAAAGACAGGAAATAACCAAAACCCAACCCCTAAACAAACACAAAACGGTCCAAAACCAACCCAGCAGTCCTCCATCATCCCCATCTCCGATACCGAACTACTCAAAGCGTGGGACTTTGACCGGTTCTTTAACAATTTGAATTTGAACGGAGCGAGCAGCAATGCCACGTCCTCCCCCGCCGGTGGTTCGGAGCAAACTAAAGACAAAGTGGGCGGGGCTAAAACCCGAACACACACGAGGAACAGTTCGGTCGATCTCCCGAGTGTGCTGCGTCGCGAGAACTCGGACTTCTCCCTGCTTCTCCCCCGACGGAGCGCGAACCTTTCCGAACTCAGCCGAGTCCCGCCCCCGCGCGCGAATAAACTGTCGCCTCAGGTGAATAAACTGGCAACATCTACTTCTACCTCGTCGTCGAGTTCAACCGAAGGGAAACCGGCGAGTATACCCGAAGGCAAACATGTCAACCCGAACCCAGCCGAAGTACCTTCCCGACGTACTGCCTCCTCCATATTCTCGAGTTTCAGTAAGAAGATTAACAGCGGGGAGTGGAAACCGACCAGACCACGCCGGGAAAGAACGGATGGGGATATCGTACTGAGGAACAGACCTAATGTATGGGAGATGAGACGGAGTGAAGTAGAAGCCAGGACTGGAACCTTGGGGAGTAGAACCTCCACTCTCACCAGTAGGAACCGGAACAGTTTTATATACGATGATCAGACACAGGTTAGCAATAATATCGATAACTATCGAATCGAATTGATCGATATGTATCGGGCTTTCCCTTTCCTATCAAACCCCCGGGTGGGGGGGACATCATTGGGAATTATCATACAAAGAGGCGAGATAATTGCAAATTTCCAAACATTGACCAGTCTTTTCTGTGTGTTTGGAAAATTTTTGAACTACGCTTCATTTTTACCTTTTTAATCTCGGGTTTTCTTCTGTGATTTTCTGTCCCCCACATTTTCTTCTTCTTCGAAGTTACTTCTGTGTCTTTCTGTTTTTACTAACCCCTGGTGTTTCCTTTTTTATCGGTGTATAATATTTTTCTATGTTGTGATGTGTAAATGTTTCTCTTGATTTTTTCCTGTAAAATAACGAAACTTTTTTATGTTTGAAAATAAGTACGTCTATTAGGGAGCTGGTTATTTTGTTAATACTTTGTGAAATGTATATTATGTGTAATTTACTAATTTAACATTAAGTTCTTACTCTAATATATTTATATTGGGTGATGTTGGTGAAGTGTTTCTTCTCTGGTGTTACTTCTTCATTCTTCTTCGTTTCTGTAACATTTTTGGTGTCTGAAAAACGTTCTCTTTGTTTCACTTTCCTTTGTAGCTAATATTTTAATTATTTGTTTTATCACTTTCATCTGTCATATCTGTAAAAAAATGTCCTATCTGGTGTTGGAAATTCGAATCTATTAATTTAGATAAAAAATCAAAAAAATCTGTGAGAAATTATTTTTCCTTACTTTAAAGCAGGCGGCACATAATTTAAAAAACAAAAATCACGTTTTTTCTCTTGAAAATGTTTTGCATGATTGTTGTATTGTCTAGAATTCCTTGTTTTCACTTTTTATTCTAGCCAGCTTTTCCTTAGAGTATACCTATTCCCTGCATAATTTTCCTAGATTTACCATCTACACCACTCGTCAAAAATGAATTTCTAGACTCTGAAAATCCTCTCCAAAGTAATACTTGAAATTTTTTCAACGTTTCCAACTCATTTACAAATTTGCAATATTCTTTCCAATGTACCTACTTTTGTTAAGTCACATGATTCACGCTTAACTAACCAATTAACCAAAAGCTTGTGCCCTTGACCAAAAACATAAACATCCTTTAACAATATTTCCGCTCACATCAGTTCCCAAGCTTTCCTTGTAAATTATCAACTAGCTTTGATTTTATTCCACTTTATTTTTGAACAGAAAAATAAATTAAATTATGACGATTAATAATTTTGTAAAGATTTACCCAAAATTAAAGTTAAAAGGTGATGGTAAAATCAGTATCTTACTTTGAACTCTTTGCAAAAACCTACTCACCTTGAAAATTAATGTTATTTTGTAAATAAATGTAACGTAATTGTTCTTTTCTCACAGTAGAAGTATTATTGGAAGTTTGTGCCTGCTCAACGTTTGAAATTTATTGCTAATCTTTAGATTTTGAAATTTGAAAGAAGGAGAAAATAAAGGGCATAAATTACCCTGTAAATGTAAAATCTGTAGCGCTAAAACGTCAGAATTTTTCTCAGTGTTTTTTTTTTTTTTTTTTTTTTTTTTTTTTTTTTTTTTTTTTTT
>NW_007377654.1:0-3894 GCF_000475195.1 Diaphorina citri
GGACCCACCAAAAAAAAAAAAAAAAAATATTAAATGAAATTGAAAGTGTGAAAGAAGGGGGGGGGGACTAGATAGGATGGAAGGAGATATTGAAATTGGGAATGAAAAATTAGCAGGAACCTAGGTAGGTAATGACTAAATTAGGTAATCATTATGAGGGAGAAAACATTGGGAGAATATTGTGAATTATGTTTTCACTTCTTGGCTTTCCCTCTTTTAGGAGGTACATTGTTGACCGGCTTTGGTTTCGGGATCTGGCTTGAGTTGGAACGTGAAGAAGTGCTTGGAGCAGTGGGAGTAAAAGCAGCGGAGTTGGCCAAAGTCTTGACGGTCAAGGATTTCAGATCTTCCATGCTGACGACCGTGTGCTTCCTATCAAGTCTATCTTTCACAATGATTCTTCCATCATAAGTCCAGACATTTTCCTTATAGTAAATCTTCTTGGCTTCATCCAGGATCTGATAATTCATTTTTGTGAGAGATTCCGTGATGTGAATTCCTGAACCTTTCAATAATTTCTTCACGGAAAATACAAGTCTTCTTTGAGCGTAGGAAACAAACTTAACAATTATCGCTCTGTTCTTCCCACTATCTTTCTTGCCAATACGATGTGCTCGATCAATATGAAATGGCAGGACATCAATCTTGAGTTTCTCTTTGAAGATAGATACAGCAGATGCCACACAATCATCTTCCCTCTCAGAACCAGCACCAACCTCTGCAACCCCATGGATGAGAAGACAATTCCTTCTCGAATACTGCTCAAGATTATTGAGTCGTTCATCTTGTTTACTCAATTGCTCTTTGATGCTTGTCAACTCGCACATAACAAGAGCTTTGAAAGAGAAGAACATGCTTTCAAATGATGTCATATTAGCATTAACTTGGGTGGTATTCGAATTCTTCAGAGTGTTGAATTGAGATTCCAGATTTTCTAAATTTGTTAGCAAAAGGTCAATCTTAGCGTTTGTATTTGACATGGTAAATGATATCACTAATAAAAGAAGGTACCAAATAAGTAAATAAAGTTGACAATCTTCTTCTCCTTACAAGGTCACTAGGAATTATAATGAGAAGATCATTATTTTATAAATATATTAAAATTCACTTGTAAAATTAGAGAATCGAAAGGGTTAATGTTCGCTTAGCAACGGAAAATCCTTCCTTAGCAACAAACAAATAAGGCTAAATGTGAACGTTTTAACACTATTTTGGCTTTTTATCAATTACACATACAATTCACCACAAAAAGTAAAACAAATACAAGAAGGTTATAAAGAAGAACTTTATCTTTAAAACGATATAACTTTTACTATATTTTATCACTTTTCTTATAGAAAAAGTAAAAAAAAATCGAGGAGCAAAATTTTCAAAGCAAAGTCGCGAAAAATTTGTTAAAAATGGGGAAACACCACCACGGTTGAGAGTAAAATCATCGACGACGCACAATTTACTTTGAAAAATCTCGTGATATTTTCAAATTAATTAAAACGCATAAATCATACAGGATTCAGGTTTTCCAGTCTTCATTGTGAAGATATGAGGAATACAGGATGAAACTGTTAGCTGTAGGGGACGAAAAATATTTCATTTTGGTCTACTAAACCATTTTGATCCGGTGCAGTCCGGTCCGTCAAATGTGTAGTCTCCCCTGTACAACCAATGAGCGTGAGAAAGTTGATCTTTCGAAAAATATCGTTTATGCCGAAAATTTGAGACATCCATCAATATATAAAGAAGTGTCGATCACAATTCGCATTGACTGAGTCATCCTGAACAAAAGGTTCTAAATTCTTCAGGCTTTGCCCCAACCCTGTATAGACGCTATAGTAACAAGCGTTAGGTACAATCTCCTCCTTCCCACTCCCTCCTCCTTCTTCCTATTTTCACGAGGCAATTTCTCCACTCTCTGGATATGAGGATAATAGCTATGAGCACTATTAATACTCATATAGGTATGAAATGATTTACTACCATCATCTATTTCCACCCCCTCCACCCAACAGGGTAGGATGCTGTATAGTTTTGTGACGGGATGAAGGGGTGGAGGATATCAAATATCTCCAGTGGAAGCCATTAGAAAAAACCTGATAAAATTATAATTGATGCTTAAAACATTTTCATCTCCTTGAGCGAAGCTAGCTCCCTCTTCAAATGAAGATTAGTTCAAGTAGATCCTGTTCTCGCTTTTCTCGTTTACTCTTCGTTATTCTTTTCTTTATTTCTTCCTTCCTCTGCAATCACTTCCGCCCATCTAACCATTATTAATTTCTTTCCGAGATTATCTTTCAATATTTAGAATAAGTTAATAAGCTTGCAGTGTCGGAAGCATCTTGATCCCTAACCACTTTAAGGAAGGGCAGGAGTCCCTTGATAATCTTGGTATAGTTGCTCCTTACCATTGGTGAGAGGTATGTTGGACTAAAGATATTGCAGAGGGAACTACAAGGTCTTATTGTCCCGAAAGCGAAGAGAGATAGGAGAGGAGAAAACCGACCGTTCCAAGAACGAACCTTACCTGTTTAGGATCTGTAATAATAAATAAATATCTGTTTAGCATAAAATCCGCCCCGGGCCGGAATCGAAGCCGCGACCTAGCACTTACAAGGCAGACGCGCTAGTGCTACCCTCCAAGCTAACTAGGTTAGCCATTAGCTATTATCCTTGGAAAAAAAATGTAATCAGGTATTATGTATCTTGAAGTTAGGAAACCCTTGATTTAACCTACTAGCAATTTACCCAGCAACCTACACAACTCAAAAGAAGCAGACGTTTCTAGGGCAAAACAAAAACACATGCGGTGGAGATTGCAAGATGTTTTCCCCGACATCAAAATATGTTTCGAAATTTTTCCTGATTTTTCCTCGAATTCCTTCAAAGTTGAGGGGGGAAGAAAGGAGCTTATCTTGTTGTTCTGTGGAGTTTCAACAAGTTTCTCGTTACTGTCAGGATGAGTGTCCTCAAGAGAAAATCCTTTCGCTTTACCGGTTGGAAGGCCCTGGCATATGACGGACAGGTAGTCGGAATATTTCCCACTACCTAACCAGGTTTGGAAACAATTTTTTTCCAAACCAAGTTCGATAAAGTTAAGAAGACGTCATGTCAGTCTCTTCCGTAACGGAGGAATTAGGAAAAAACTAGGGCCGTATCCAGGATTTTGCCCGAGAGTCCACAAACAGAGATGTACTGGGAGGGGGATGCTCAAAAAATTTCGGAGGCTCGCCAACGGTAAAGGAGAAAAATGGAGCTCGAGGCGGGGGGTCTTGCTCCCCTAAATACAATCCTGGGAGAAACACGGGTGTCTAAAAATATTTAGCGGACACGGTTGGTTGGTTTCCAATAAGACGTCGAAACTTTCATTATTATTTTTGTTTTCCAAATTAGGGAGGATTGATAAGAAAATGAATACTTCGGGTAATAAAAACAAAGCAGATTAAGCAGAACGTACTTGTTGTTGTGTCAAACTTCAAACTCTTGGTCATCTATTTTTCGCAACGTGGATGTGCTTTTTGCTGATTTTGTGCTTTCGCTTTGTTCTGCTGTCTTTCCTCTTGTGCATTTTTCATTATTCTTCACATTCTGTACTTGCAAAACCTCGACTTGTGCAATAAAATTCCAATATCGATTGAACCAAGGGATCGATTTTTTTATTTATCTTTAAAGTGGTTTTTCTCATCACACATGTGTTAAGTAAGCCTTTACAGGTGATTGCAGCAAAAGATTTTTATACTTTCCACAATTTCCACTCTTCAACTAACAGTTATTTGATGAGAAATATATTGAATCCCATCATACCCGTATATCCCATTCAAATCCGGGGTAACAGGATTTGCAATAATGCAATTTTCTGGGACTCTTGTCGCTTTCATGTTTATACCGTATTATAACCCCTGC
>NW_007377654.1:4783-7058 GCF_000475195.1 Diaphorina citri
CAGAACTCTAGTTGAACTTGTATTTAGATCGACTCCTCGAAGCAGACTTCTACAAACAGGTGCTTTTGCCTCTTAAACTCGGTGGAAGTTACCGTCCCTACTATGCCTTTAAGTTCTTTTGAAGTCGAGTGTTTGGGATTATAAGTTAGACAGTATAGGTTCGTTACCTTACTTTCCGACGCGGGAACACGAGAGCTCATATACCTTTCTTTCTCAGTCGTGAAAAGGAAAATATCTTTAGAAAACACGCCCTAAATTTCATTTTAGTTTTACTTTGACTAAATTAACGCGAACAATCGGGATGTATAACTAACGAAGGTGCTCGAAATATTAACGGTAGAACTTCTTGAACTATGGAAAATGGAAGACACTTTTTAGTAGATTATCCCTATCCGCTTTTCTCTTTTTTTTCTTTCTAGGTTCACTTGAATATCCATCCATGTGATAAGGTATAATCTATATACCGTACAGATTCAGTCCGTACGGGTTTAAACATATAAAAAACCGATCCTATCCCATTCCGTAGTATTATTGTCGTCTGTAATCCTATTCCGTACTGTCTGGGTCTGTCAAGTATGGAAGGTTCTCCCGTGTGGATAAACCAATCCTGCGTTGATAACTAATATGTTAGAACAAAGTATTATTTCAATATGTTTATCCATATGATCAAAAAGTTTCAAGGTTCCATTTAATCGGTAGGCCTCTAAGGGGTCTCTTGGATTTTTGGATTACTATTCGTATGGGTTAAGTATAGGATTGCAATCTTCGTTCCTTTTTTGAAAACAGGAGTATTCTCTGCGTGAGGTCATTAAAGATGCTTTTTTTTTTTTTTTTTGAACCGAAAGAAATATCTCATCGTAATTTTCTTACAGTCGTAATATGACTGTTCGTTTTTTTTCAACAACGGGACTTTTATGAATATTCTTCACTGGCTAGGTCGATTTATGATTCGAAATCGAAATTGAAAAGAACTTTTTTTGTTTTTTTTTTTTTTTTTTTTTTTTTTTTTTTTTTTTTTTTTTTTTAAGAGGTTTGACAGAGGGAACTTTAACTGCTATGGTCTTATCGTCCCGAAATCGAGGAGAGAAGGAAGACAGGATAGGAGAAAGCCAGCCGTTTCCGAGAACGAACATTATCCCATCAGGATAAAATCCGCCCCGGGCGGGAATCGAACCCGCGGCCTAGCGCTTACAAGGCAGACGCACTACCAACTAAGCTAACTAGGCTGGCTGCCTAATACATTTAATTTTGGGTGAGGAAACCCAAAAGACCAAGTCCAAAAGCCACTTCATGCATAGATGCATAGACAAGAGGAGAGTAAAAGGCTGTAAGGAGTTTTCACAAATTCACAAACCATATTATTACGAAGTGTTGTTTATTACGCTTATCATGCGTTACTTTCTTTATTATTATTATTATTATTATTATTAAGAGGTTTGAAAGAGGGAGCTTTAACTGCTATTGTCTTATCATTTTATGAGAAGAAGAGTAGCTAGGTAGGTACTCATACTCATTATCATTTCCAGATGTAAG
This sequence comes from Diaphorina citri, assembly GCF_000475195.1. NCBI lineage: Eukaryota > Metazoa > Arthropoda > Insecta > Hemiptera > Psyllidae > Diaphorina > Diaphorina citri. The sequence continues at coordinate 6,317 of NW_007377654.1, forward strand.
TTAATGAATGGATAGGCATAATAAACCTCTTATACCCGCATTACCGGCCACTCACGCTCTCAGACCGTCTTCAGACAGTCGGGACGTGTGTGACGGAAAAACCTTGAGGTCTATAGGTAGGTCTTTCAGACCGCAGCGCCGTCTGTGAGACGGTCTGAGCCTGAGTGGCGGGCATAAAGGTATTTATCGGCCCAAGTCGCATTTGTCGACCAGTGGGATCAGGATATATCTAGGCTCAACACGGCAATATTACTTTTTAGCCCGTCCTTCCTTTATTATTACGATAGTAATAAAAAAAAGGTATACGGGACGGGCTTCCTGGTATTCGCTTCGGTGTCTGTCTGTCCCCATAGAACGACTTGTCCAAACCTGGTCGACCTATATATCAAATTAAAGGTCTTTTTACCAGGAACACGAAAATGGTGGTGCAAATTTTGTTCAGAAAATCATAAAGCCAAAAAACCAAAAAAGAAACTGGTTTTGGGGGGATTTTTTCACATTTTCTCACACAAATGAGCTCTGATCTCGAAATTTGTCGCGACGACCTATAAACTCAAAGCGAGAAAGCTTTTCATAACACTTCAGTCGTTATTTTAAGGCCGGTTTCAGCGTCACTTGTGTTAAGCCACGCCGAGCAAGGCCAACAAATGGATGGGTGACTTACACATTATATTGGGAATAAAGGGAGAACGGGCTCTAGTCTTGATTTTAAATCATTACATGAAAGTAAAGTCGAAAAATC
>NW_007377654.1:7090-45968 GCF_000475195.1 Diaphorina citri
TTTTTTTCCAGAAAGAAAGAAAGGGGGCCAATGTGGGGGGGGGGGGGGTTCTATTGCTCGAAAAATGTAAAAAATGCAGGTTTGTGATGTAAAATATTCAGTGATGCACATAGGTATACCATAAAAATTAGGTATGGTACCTAATTTTTTGGTATTCGAATAAAAAATACACTTTCATAAAAAAGAAATTATGTAAATAAGCAAACAATTTTAGCTATGAGTAAACAAAAATATATAGATTTTGGTACACAATAAAGGTACATTGCTGAAGAAGATAAAAATACCAGAAGATATAGATAGGTCAATATTTAGGTATTATCTATTTATCCATCATCATTATTAATTAATTATTATACCTTATAAAAGCATTAAAATGATTGAAAGAAATGGATCAAATGGAAATTTTCCGTGAACAGATGGATAGATTCAAGTTTAGATATATCATGATGCTGTAGGAGGAATCTTTGTATAGAAACAAATAAATGAAAAAACAGCTGACAGTGAAATGCTCTGAATGCACTAAAAAATAAAATTTGCGATAAAATGAAAAAGTTGGAGCATTGAAAAAACTTGAAAACTTTATCAATACTGCAATGGCTCCTTTCAAGCTGTTCACAGTTTTTCTATTAACTCAAAAAAGTTGAAAGTGGATTCAAAGTTACTGAACGTTTTGACAGGTGACTGTTTCTCGGGAAGAAAACATGTGAGACGTGGCTAGACAATAATGTACATAGCTTTTTTGCAGGTATACCCTTAGGACACTAAATTGAATAATGACTCCCAGAAGAAAACAACAATGGGTAAAGGAAAATTTTTTAGTAAGAACACCACAATTTCTTTGAAAATGCACTTTCATTGTGCAATTTCTAATAACTACAAATTTTGAATAGATAGGTACTACATAATTGTCTTTTCCATATAACTTAGCAACACAGCGAAATAATAAAGAGTAGCTACTTACTTACCTACTATCTAAATGGTATCATTGCAACATTATGGTTTTGAAAGAGAATGGAAATTTCTAAAGACAGTAATAAATACGACGTCGCTTTAGCAAAAATTAAACTAAGTAAACACTCGTGGTGGTTGAACACATCCTTTGTAACACAAACAGTGTTCAAAAAGTTCTGAGCTTTCCCACATACGGGGATACGTAAGAATTGTAAATATTTAATTTCATTTATGCATTGTGAGAAATCTTAGCTTAAAAATTGAGTTATTAAATTACAATTTAATAAGTAGATGGCAAATGACAGGAGTAAAACGTAAAACAGTTTCCATTCATTAATAGCTCCGCCTGTCATACTTTCAAAATACTCGTAAACCCTACCATCCAGAAATAGCTCACAACCTGGCATGGGCTTTGCAGCTTTATTGCTCATTCACCTGATGGTAACAAATTTTTCCAAATCGAATTTCAAATTTGATCCCTTTATTATGAATTGGAACTCAATCGTTCGTGAACTTTTTCTTCTATAGACTACCTATAAATGGAGGATAATGAATGTAGGTTTCCCAACCATGATGTAATAAATTACACCATAATAATTTGAAAATGGCGTGGCGGCTGATTTTGAATGTTTCTAGAAGATTTCTTGCTGGCGTTAACGAAAAATGTGTCCATAGGATATATCTACCATCACTGTGTCATTCACTGAGAAATTTCCGTTTAGATTGGTCAAAAGTCAATCAACCTGATGTCTTACCAAGATAATGATAAAGATGTCACGGTTGTATTGATTAGGTCTCTATGTACTGACAAGGTTATTGTCCATAGAAGTATACCGACTTGAATAATTTCTCCATTTTTCATATGATGATGATTTTGTCAAAAGCCACACAGATTGGAAAAAAGAAGCGAAAAAGAAGTGGATATAATTTTTCATGCATGAACAAGAGAACGGGGTATTGTGCTTTGTAGAAACCAAAAGAGGGTGCTGGTTGAAGATTAGATTTGATCCCTATCGCCCAGCAAAATCTTTGTACTTTAAGTTCCTTAATAAAATGTGAAAAGGGAAAAAAGCTTGGGTTTCACAAAGGGGTTTCCCGTCATCCTATAACACAAAGAAATTCTGAGGAAAAATGAAAATGATGCCTTATCGTGCAATTTATAATGTGATCAAAAACAATAAGAACTTAATGTAGAAGATGTAGCATTAAGGGGATAAAATTGTGCCCGATGATTTGATCTGCACTTCCATAGTTTCAATAATGTTGCTTACAGTCGATTTGCTTGTTTAATTTGAAATTACGTAGGTATCCTATGTAAAAACTTCCAGCATACCTACTCAAAAGTATACTATCATAATACTCGTACACTGCAAGATAAAGGATAAATTTTAGGGATGATGGTCTACAATAAATTATGTTAATCAGAAAACTTTGGGAGGATAAAATGAAGACAATACGGAACCAGATAAGAACATTGTGTGCATAACATAACAAGAACGCAGAGAACACATCCACTTATCATCCTCACATTACTAGGGCGAAGCGGGTAATTGCAAGCAACATAATATTCAGACAATAAAAAATTGAACCACTTACGCCGTTTTTCTCGACTCTAGAAAATTCAGAGCAGACTACATTGCTCATTTTGAAAAATTAAAAAAAGAAGAGTTCAAGATGAAGATGGAAAAGTTTATAAAGTTGTATAGTAGCAACAGAAAGAGCACAGAGTGTCATGGAAAGTTTTTTCTTGGAGAAGTAAGTTTTCTTTGTGATAATACGTACAGTGACATTTTCCGTGTTCTTTTTACACAGTAAATTGTAATGCAGATTATTCTGTGGTGTCGTAAATGACTCACATTATTTTCTAATTATACGTCGCGGATCTGTTGTGCGAATTTAAAGTAGGTAGCGACTTCTTCGAAACATCTGGTAGAGAAGACTGTGGGAAAGAAAATAGATTAAAAAAATAAGTTACTCTAATCGGTTCTCAAACGATGGAGTTATTTTACAGTTAAGGATATCAGTGGAACCAGATCCAAACTCACCCTTGTCAGTTTCATCAATTACCTACTTATAGCTGAGTAAAGGATTCTACAGTGAGCAATGCGATGTGCTACTACACGTTTCCCCTAATAACATTGACGACAAAGCCCCCTCTATTCCCTCCACCCAACTTTGATGGGGAAACACGTTTATTTTATAAATTCAAAATAATTTAGCTTTAAAGGTAAAGTGTTGCATAATTAATAGCATCAGAAATTTTGAATTTTATTTTTAACCTGTTACTTTAAAATTAAAATCCCCCTTTCCTCCCCCAGTATTCTTCGTACAACAATGTTTATTCGACGACTTCGAAAAATTGTTCTCTTGTCTTTATTTTCACAAGTTGTGAAAAACTTCATACCTCCCTATGTAAGTACAACATAATTGACTTTGCATTAATGTGATGTCACGATGGCAAGTAACATCTGCTAGAGACGAGAAGCTCTATATCAAGTTAACATTGTTTTTCATTTGACTAGTTACCTACTAGAAACTAGACGGAAGGTCTAATTATGAATGTGGAAAAAAGAAATTACCTACCTATCAAAACTGAAAGGTCCTGTGATCCAATATTGAAACTGTTGAAAGTGTAAAACAGAGTTTGCAGGAAACCTTGCCAAAACAAATCTGAAATTTAAATTTCAAATTCGAATTTTTCCCCCCATGATAAACTTTGAATTGTTTTATGAAAACTGGCAGAACAACATTTTTTTATACAAGTTTCGTGTTCTTCTTGAACAGCACTCAGCATTTTTGACAACAGATGAGAATAAAATAGAGAAAGGTACCTACTTTTGTTTAATATTTTCTTTAGCTAGGGATGAGGGGGGTACATACATAATTTGTACTTCTTTGACGAATTCGTGGAAATGGGTAGTCGTTTGCAAAGGTTGAAAAATTATAATGTAGCCTTATATAATTTCTCGAGAATCTCGAGTTTTACAAAAGGAGATTTTCCAAGAAATCTCTATTTGACGAGCTGTCGGAGACACAAACGTAGCACGACATCACGTTTTATTCTGTTTTATATCACGTGGAATATTAACACGTTCTAATACTCAAAGTTATTGTGCCTAGATCCGATATAAAACAAAAGGAAATAAAAGAGAAAGAAAAGTTTCATTCGCTTACTTTTATGATGCCGCGCGTTAGAAAGAACAAGCTGGGCCCGTCCCTCCGGGAATTTTTTAGCCCGTAGTTTATTCGATCGTGATTAGAGAAAATCAGTACCTACGTACCTACCTAATTTGTTTAATAACTCTAGTAGCGCGGTCAAACTTTTTTGACTTGGCGGGGCGGAGCGCTGCCGCGCTCCTTGATTAATATTCAGTTTATTATTATTCTTGATTTGATTTTTCGACTTTACTTTCATGTAATGATTTAAAATCAAGACTAGAGCCCGTTCTCCCTTTATTCCCAATATAATGTGTAAGTCACCCATCCATTTGTTGGCCTTGCTCGGCGTGGCTTAACACAAGTGACGCTGAAACCGGCCTTAAAATAACGACTGAAGTGTTATGTAAAACTTTCTCGCTTTGAGTTTATAGGTCGTCGCGACAAATTTCGAGATCAGAGCTCATTTGTGTGAGAAAATGTGAAAAAATCCCCCCAAAACCAGTTTCTTTTTTGGTTTTTTGGCTTTATGATTTTCTGAACAAAATTTGCACCACCATTTTCGTGTTCCTGGTAAAAAGACCTTTAATTTGATATATAGGTCGACCAGGTTTGGACAAGTCGTTCTATGGGGACAGACAGACACCGAAGCGAATACCAGGAAGCCCGTCCCGTATACCTTTTTTTTATTACTATCGTAATAATAAAGGAAGGACGGGCTAAAAAGTAATATTGCCGTGTTGAGCCTAGATATATCCTGATCCCACTGGTCGACAAATGCGACTTGGGCCGATAAATACCTTTATGCCCGCCACTCAGGCTCAGACCGTCTCACAGACGGCGCTGCGGTCTGAAAGACCTACCTATAGACCTCAAGGTTTTTCCGTCACACACGTCCCGACTGTCTGAAGACGGTCTGAGAGCGTGAGTGGCCGGTAATGCGGGTATAAGAGGTTTATTATGCCTATCCATTCATTAACTTACATCTGGAAATGATAATGAGTATGAGTACCTACCTAGCTACTCTTCTTCTCATAAAATGATAAGACAATAGCAGTTAAAGCTCCCTCTTTCAAACCTCTTAATAATAATAATAATAATAATAATAAAGAAAGTAACGCATGATAAGCGTAATAAACAACACTTCGTAATAATATGGTTTGTGAATTTGTGAAAACTCCTTACAGCCTTTTACTCTCCTCTTGTCTATGCATCTATGCATGAAGTGGCTTTTGGACTTGGTCTTTTGGGTTTCCTCACCCAAAATTAAATGTATTAGGCAGCCAGCCTAGTTAGCTTAGTTGGTAGTGCGTCTGCCTTGTAAGCGCTAGGCCGCGGGTTCGATTCCCGCCCGGGGCGGATTTTCTCGCCTTGTATTGTCTCGTTCATTATCTTTTGATTTATATTTCCAGTCTACTACGTTCATTGTTTTCATTTCATTGAGAAGTCACTGGTGATGAGCAGGAAAGTGGGCAGGTCTGGGTTTAGCCAGCGACATTGACGGCTCTGGCATGGGATTAAGGCCAACTAATACGGTTCTACAGAAGAGCCTTTGTTAGATATAGGGCTTTATCTTTTTTGTTTTCTACCTACTCGTATTTAAGATTTAGACCGCCTACGATCATTTTCATAGGTATCTTTGGCACATCCACTAAATATGTAATTTTATTATCTCTCTCTCTTCGTTCCTCCCTCCCCTCTCTAATATATCTTAATCACTCCTTTTCTCTCCCTTCTTCCTCTTTTTCCCTCTCCCATCTCTTTCTATCTTCCTCTCTAACTTTCCCTTCTTCTTTCCTCTCTCTCTCTCTCTCTCTCTCTCTCTCTCTCTCTCTCTCTTTCCTTTCTTCCTCCCTCTCTCATCTCTTTTTTTTCCTCAAGTTGTGTAAGTAATAGGATTCCCATCTTCATTCTAAGTTCAGCCCTGCTTACGATAGGATAGGCAGGTATGGAGTAGGTAGGTAGGTTAGCAGGATTGTTTTATTTGATGATTTCTCTTGCTTTTCCGAGCTTTTGCTGGTTTCATTACAGATAACAGTTCCATTTTCATTTCTAACTGAGAAGACAATAAATTCTGTTCCCACTGAAGGCTTCTTTTTTTTCTCTCTCTCTCCTGATGACTTATTCTGTCTCATGATACAATGTTGTGGAAGTTTCAGGAGCTCTGTTAATGAATCTACTGGATAGATAATTAGTGGACCAAAGTAAATACAAATAATATTGAAAATGCCCAATGGGACCTTGATCTGAATTATAGTGGGCGTCATTCGTACCGAGGTAACCTACCCTAATAAGAATAAAATAATTCATGATAACTCTATTTCTTTGTTTCAGGTAACGCTTCTTCCATTTATTTGCTCAAAAGATACATAGCGTAGATACTAATGCAGATAATCCTCAGCATTACACTGGTAAGACTTTGAAGTTTCTGATTCAAACTATGTAGTTAACTTCATAAAGATATCTAACTAATACTTACACTTCACTATCCCTCAAATATAGAAGACTTTATTTAGACTGCTGGTGTAAAGGGACTTTTCAGTCCAATTCGGGCACAACAAACAAGGTATATTCTATTCTGTTCTATTCCATACCATTCTATTCTATTCTATTCCATATCAGTATCAGCTTCAAAACTCTGTCATTCCAGTCTGAACATCACACAAATGTATTTATTTCAACGTCATATTTGTATAGTCGACCCAGAAACACAGAAAACGAACTTTTTTTTTAAATTACATATATAAAATGAAATGATGATAAAGCGTACTTACAATTTATTTGAAAATCCCTTCATGTGTGTAATATTTTCTAAACTTTATTGATTCAGGACAAAGGTAGAAAACTAGAGGTACTTCTATTTTATGTTTGTTTTCAATGTTTTCGTGAAACTTTAGATGCGTTTTTACTTTCCTTATCCTATAGGAAGGAAAGTAATGTAATCGGGTCAAAATTTCGATGGTCAGTTTTTAGTGCCAAAACACGTTTTGAGGTCCCTAGAGCCTAAATCCAAAGTTTCAGCCATTGGTCCGTGGGTGTGTCTGTGTGTGTGTCTGTCTGTCTGTCTGTAAACAAAATATCTCGAAAACGGTAAGAGCTAGAGACTTGAAATTTGGTATGTAGATGTCAAATGTGACAAGGATGCGACACGAAACGTTTGGTTGAGATGGTTTGCTGCGCTTGGCGGTATTTTGACGCTTTTTGGACAGATTTTCGACATCGACCGTTCTTTGGCGGTTTTCAGCTATGGCGACAAAACGGTTAGAGATATTGTAAAAAGTTAGGTAAAAGAACACTTCAAATAAAGCATCATCAATAGGTATAAGAAAGTCGTGTGATGTTCACACCAGATTCGATTACTAGTCACCTTCATTCTTGAAAAACTCGCAAAAAAAAAAAAGAAAAAGAAAGAAAAAGAAAAAATCTCAAGGGATCGATCTAGATACAACTTGAAAAAAAAAAAAAAAAAAAAAAAAAAAAAAAAAAAAAAAGAGTTGAACATGAATTTATTTATTGGTTATAGCTTCACTAGAAATTGTTTCACCAGAAATAATTGATGGTCAAATAACATTAATGAATTCTACGAAAGTTTTATGGTTTTTATTTTAATTGGGTTATGATGCATATGTGAAGTTTCCCTCGTAGATAGAATAGCTATGTTACCTGTAGATATTTATTAGCACCCTAAAATTTAACTAACCAATATCGTTCAATGAAATGAAATTGACTGTCGAATTTTAAAGGGTAGATAATTGACTTGAATTATTTCTGTTTTTCTTAGAACAATAAGAAAGGCTAGCACGAGTATTTCGAAATACTATTACCTATCCCACATTTTTACTTTCTATTTTTATTATTATTTCACTCCTTCCTATTACTAAACTTGCCCTCATTTCATATTGGTGAAATTGGCACATCCACTCATTAGTGGAGATGTCCATTTTGCGAAAAACAGTTTATTTTTTGTCAATAATCATTTTCTTTTTGGAACACAAGGTATGTTTGTCAAAACACACATTACCATCAAAACACACATCACTTTGAAATTAAAAAGTTGTTTATCTCTTTTATTTTATTATCTACAAAAAAAAAGCTCAAACAAAATTTATTTAATTATACCTTAAAAAAATAGTACAAGTTCGCAGAGCGATTAATCCTATTAATCTATAGCCATTTTTACTGGCAAGTTTCAGTCCCTCACGTGGTAAATACAATAAACATAGACATCAAAATCGATACTATTCACATTAAGGCTACCTTTAACGCTCCCACTATCATTCCATCAGTTTTATGAGCAGCTAAACATTTCAAGTTCGTCCTAGCATGAAATTTATATGACCTTGCAGAAAGTTAATCAGTTGACGGGTAATATGTGTTTCCTTGTCATAAAACTGAAACAGATACCTCATCTGCATGAAAATAGATTGAGTGGGAGAGCATATCAGACATCCTCCTCTACTAACTCTCTCTTGCCCCTATTTTTCTCCTCTTTATCTACCCAATTATTCACCCTTTGTGCTCTATTTTTCACCCCCTATTACCCTATTATTCATCCCCTGTGTCCTATTTCATCCTGTATCCATACACTACATATGAGAACAAGGAGGAGAGGAGAAGGAGGAGGAAGAGGAGGAGAAGAAGGAGGAGTATGAGAGTCTAACCTGCCTTCCCCATGCATTTTCTACATATTGATTTCAACATAAACTTTTCTATCTTCTAATGCCAATGATATGCACATAAATATACATTTTGCAGAAACTTTACACTCCTTTTTGCATCCGCAGGCTCGTGTTTCCCGTTTCGATGGATAAAAAATGATACAATTTTTCAGGTTTTATCCACTTTACTTTATAAGATCAAACTCAAAAGAATGTGCTCTTCGGGTTAATCGATTCAAGTATCGACTTAGTTGTAATCCATTTAATTGTATTGGAATTAGGAAGACTCATCAACTCATCAATGTATGGGTAATCATAATTTGCATCATTTTTAGGTACCTACCTATTAGTATTATACTCTTATGTCTGGCTGCTTCCCCTCTCTCGAGAAGTTAGTATCAGTACGTCCTCTTTAGATCCTTTGTGACTACCTAGTCTTGGCTTTGTAACTTTTTGCACTGTACGACTAGGAGTAGCTTCATCCTATCTGTAAATGAAATGCTATCGAAAGAGAAAGAAGGGCGAAAGGAAGAGAGAGAGAGAGAGAGAGAAGGGGGAGGGAGGGAGGAAGAGGAAAAGGGGGAGGGAGGGAAAGAGAGGAGAGGTATAACGTTCAGTCTTCCCCGGAGCAAAATTACACAGAGCCGCCTACACTGTTTGATATTAGTTCGAGTTGGGAATTTATTGATTACATGCATCGGGGTTTGTCACTTTTTTTTTTGTCGTCGACTTTTGTGTATTCGAATTCAAAATTGGAAAACTTTCCATCGGGTTGATCGGGTGATGTATTTTGCGACAGCATCGATACTTCCTGAGACACGAAGAAAATTGCATTATTGCAAATCCTGTTACCCCGGATTTGAATGGGATATACGGGTATGATGGGATTCAATATATTTCTCATCAAATAACTGTTAGTTGAAGAGTGGAAATTGTGGAAAGTATAAAAATCTTTTGCTGCAATCACCTGTAAAGGCTTACTTAACACATGTGTGATGAGAAAAACCACTTTAAAGATAAATAAAAAAATCGATCCCTTGGTTCAATCGATATTGGAATTTTATTGCACAAGTCGAGGTTTTGCAAGTACAGAATGTGAAGAATAATGAAAAATGCACAAGAGGAAAGACAGCAGAACAAAGCGAAAGCACAAAATCAGCAAAAAGCACATCCACGTTGCGAAAAATAGATGACCAAGAGTTTGAAGTTTGACACAACAACAAGTACGTTCTGCTTAATCTGCTTTGTTTTTATTACCCGAAGTATTCATTTTCTTATCAATCCTCCCTAATTTGGAAAACAAAAATAATAATGAAAGTTTCGACGTCTTATTGGAAACCAACCAACCGTGTCCGCTAAATATTTTTAGACACCCGTGTTTCTCCCAGGATTGTATTTAGGGGAGCAAGACCCCCCGCCTCGAGCTCCATTTTTCTCCTTTACCGTTGGCGAGCCTCCGAAATTTTTTGAGCATCCCCCTCCCAGTACATCTCTGTTTGTGGACTCTCGGGCAAAATCCTGGATACGGCCCTAGTTTTTTCCTAATTCCTCCGTTACGGAAGAGACTGACATGACGTCTTCTTAACTTTATCGAACTTGGTTTGGAAAAAAATTGTTTCCAAACCTGGTTAGGTAGTGGGAAATATTCCGACTACCTGTCCGTCATATGCCAGGGCCTTCCAACCGGTAAAGCGAAAGGATTTTCTCTTGAGGACACTCATCCTGACAGTAACGAGAAACTTGTTGAAACTCCACAGAACAACAAGATAAGCTCCTTTCTTCCCCCCTCAACTTTGAAGGAATTCGAGGAAAAATCAGGAAAAATTTCGAAACATATTTTGATGTCGGGGAAAACATCTTGCAATCTCCACCGCATGTGTTTTTGTTTTGCCCTAGAAACGTCTGCTTCTTTTGAGTTGTGTAGGTTGCTGGGTAAATTGCTAGTAGGTTAAATCAAGGGTTTCCTAACTTCAAGATACATAATACCTGATTACATTTTTTTTCCAAGGATAATAGCTAATGGCTAACCTAGTTAGCTTGGAGGGTAGCACTAGCGCGTCTGCCTTGTAAGTGCTAGGTCGCGGCTTCGATTCCGGCCCGGGGCGGATTTTATGCTAAACAGATATTTATTTATTATTACAGATCCTAAACAGGTAAGGTTCGTTCTTGGAACGGTCGGTTTTCTCCTCTCCTATCTCTCTTCGCTTTCGGGACAATAAGACCTTGTAGTTCCCTCTGCAATATCTTTAGTCCAACATACCTCTCACCAATGGTAAGGAGCAACTATACCAAGATTATCAAGGGACTCCTGCCCTTCCTTAAAGTGGTTAGGGATCAAGATGCTTCCGACACTGCAAGCTTATTAACTTATTCTAAATATTGAAAGATAATCTCGGAAAGAAATTAATAATGGTTAGATGGGCGGAAGTGATTGCAGAGGAAGGAAGAAATAAAGAAAAGAATAACGAAGAGTAAACGAGAAAAGCGAGAACAGGATCTACTTGAACTAATCTTCATTTGAAGAGGGAGCTAGCTTCGCTCAAGGAGATGAAAATGTTTTAAGCATCAATTATAATTTTATCAGGTTTTTTCTAATGGCTTCCACTGGAGATATTTGATATCCTCCACCCCTTCATCCCGTCACAAAACTATACAGCATCCTACCCTGTTGGGTGGAGGGGGTGGAAATAGATGATGGTAGTAAATCATTTCATACCTATATGAGTATTAATAGTGCTCATAGCTATTATCCTCATATCCAGAGAGTGGAGAAATTGCCTCGTGAAAATAGGAAGAAGGAGGAGGGAGTGGGAAGGAGGAGATTGTACCTAACGCTTGTTACTATAGCGTCTATACAGGGTTGGGGCAAAGCCTGAAGAATTTAGAACCTTTTGTTCAGGATGACTCAGTCAATGCGAATTGTGATCGACACTTCTTTATATATTGATGGATGTCTCAAATTTTCGGCATAAACGATATTTTTCGAAAGATCAACTTTCTCACGCTCATTGGTTGTACAGGGGAGACTACACATTTGACGGACCGGACTGCACCGGATCAAAATGGTTTAGTAGACCAAAATGAAATATTTTTCGTCCCCTACAGCTAACAGTTTCATCCTGTATTCCTCATATCTTCACAATGAAGACTGGAAAACCTGAATCCTGTATGATTTATGCGTTTTAATTAATTTGAAAATATCACGAGATTTTTCAAAGTAAATTGTGCGTCGTCGATGATTTTACTCTCAACCGTGGTGGTGTTTCCCCATTTTTAACAAATTTTTCGCGACTTTGCTTTGAAAATTTTGCTCCTCGATTTTTTTTTACTTTTTCTATAAGAAAAGTGATAAAATATAGTAAAAGTTATATCGTTTTAAAGATAAAGTTCTTCTTTATAACCTTCTTGTATTTGTTTTACTTTTTGTGGTGAATTGTATGTGTAATTGATAAAAAGCCAAAATAGTGTTAAAACGTTCACATTTAGCCTTATTTGTTTGTTGCTAAGGAAGGATTTTCCGTTGCTAAGCGAACATTAACCCTTTCGATTCTCTAATTTTACAAGTGAATTTTAATATATTTATAAAATAATGATCTTCTCATTATAATTCCTAGTGACCTTGTAAGGAGAAGAAGATTGTCAACTTTATTTACTTATTTGGTACCTTCTTTTATTAGTGATATCATTTACCATGTCAAATACAAACGCTAAGATTGACCTTTTGCTAACAAATTTAGAAAATCTGGAATCTCAATTCAACACTCTGAAGAATTCGAATACCACCCAAGTTAATGCTAATATGACATCATTTGAAAGCATGTTCTTCTCTTTCAAAGCTCTTGTTATGTGCGAGTTGACAAGCATCAAAGAGCAATTGAGTAAACAAGATGAACGACTCAATAATCTTGAGCAGTATTCGAGAAGGAATTGTCTTCTCATCCATGGGGTTGCAGAGGTTGGTGCTGGTTCTGAGAGGGAAGATGATTGTGTGGCATCTGCTGTATCTATCTTCAAAGAGAAACTCAAGATTGATGTCCTGCCATTTCATATTGATCGAGCACATCGTATTGGCAAGAAAGATAGTGGGAAGAACAGAGCGATAATTGTTAAGTTTGTTTCCTACGCTCAAAGAAGACTTGTATTTTCCGTGAAGAAATTATTGAAAGGTTCAGGAATTCACATCACGGAATCTCTCACAAAAATGAATTATCAGATCCTGGATGAAGCCAAGAAGATTTACTATAAGGAAAATGTCTGGACTTATGATGGAAGAATCATTGTGAAAGATAGACTTGATAGGAAGCACACGGTCGTCAGCATGGAAGATCTGAAATCCTTGACCGTCAAGACTTTGGCCAACTCCGCTGCTTTTACTCCCACTGCTCCAAGCACTTCTTCACGTTCCAACTCAAGCCAGATCCCGAAACCAAAGCCGGTCAACAATGTACCTCCTAAAAGAGGGAAAGCCAAGAAGTGAAAACATAATTCACAATATTCTCCCAATGTTTTCTCCCTCATAATGATTACCTAATTTAGTCATTACCTACCTAGGTTCCTGCTAATTTTTCATTCCCAATTTCAATATCTCCTTCCATCCTATCTAGTCCCCCCCCCCCTTCTTCCCCTCCCCCCTTCCACTTTCTTTTAATTTTTTTTTTTTACGTTCCAACTCAAGCCAGATCCCGAAACCAAAGCCGGTCAACAATGTACCTCCTAAAAGAGGGAAAGCCAAGAAGTGAAAACATAATTCACAATATTCTCCCAATGTTTTCTCCCTCATAATGATTACCTAATTTAGTCATTACCTACCTAGGTTCCTGCTAATTTTTCATTCCCAATTTCAATATCTCCTTCCATCCTATCTAGTCCCCCCCCCCTTCTTTCACACTTTCAATTTCATTTAATATTTTTTTTTTTTTTTTTAGGTAGGTACCTAGGTCTTGGGTGCTGTTCAATTTAGTGTACATTTTTTTTTTGTTTTGTTTGTTTATTTATTTTTTCTTTTCTCCTACAAGGTCATTCATTCTTTTCTTTTTCCCTCTTTCTTCTTTTCCCCCTTTCCTCCTTTCCTTTCTTCACTCCCTCCCCCTCCTTTATTCTTTCTTTTTTTTTTTTTTTTTTTTTTTTTTCTCCTTTTTATTTATTTATTCTTTTCTCCTACAAGGTCATTCATTCATTCTTTTCATTTTCCCTCTTTCTTCTCCCCCCCTTCCTCCTTTACTTTCTTCACTCCCTCCCCCTCCTTTATTCTTTTTTTCCCCCTCCTATACTCTTTTATTCCTCTGTCCGTCCCACTTTTTTTTTCTTCTTTCGTTCCTCTCTTTTCCCCTCCTTTTTTTTATGATATCTGATTCTAACAGTGATGATTATGTTTTTCCAGGTAACGTATATTCTGATGTCTCGGCTGACTCTCTAGATTCTCTCGACTCCGTCGGTTCAGTTCCACTCTCTGCAGCATTGTTACAACAGCTGACGCCTTACTCTTCTTCGTTCAGAGTTGCCCACATTAATGCCCAGTCTCTTATATCTCATCATGCCAACCTACTTGCTACTTTTGGTAATAGAAGTTTTCATGCCATTCTTGTTCTGTCAAACCTCTTAAAAAAAAAAAAATCTATATATATGGCATATCATAGGGAGTAGTTACAGAAGTCTTTGAGATCAACTTGAACATTAATCTAGTGAGGAGCTTCTCTGAAGATGTTTTTCCCACGAAAACGGAAATTTGAGCCACTTCAAGCAGGGATGATACGGAAATTTTCACAGAAAACTTCAGCACACAACCCTAATATTTCAATCTGTCATATTCCAACATATGGAATGAAAGGCCTGCGCCTTTGTGCTCTCGAGTATATGGAAGAAAGAGTCAGCACTTTTCCTTTTATAGAAATCTTTTGTGCGGGATTTAAATAAAATAAAATGAAGTGATTTATTGCGCTTGTTACTCTATCATTTTGATTTCTTCCACACTTTATAATGCCATTTTGAATATACTTTATACCTTTTTACCTTCTGTGAAAAGATCATTTAATAGGATAGGGAAAAGAGAATAAAAAAAGAAAGATCAAGTTGAACTTTTATAGGTAGGTACATATTCCATATTAGATATTATGCATGTCTAAGTCACAATGACCCAATTTTATATTTTTTGCTTAGGATAGGGTAAGGCATCTATAATAGCAGCAGACATTAGGATAACAGACAGACCAGACAGTTCTATACTTCCAGAGGGCACACTATTTGGTTATGGACGCAATATTGATTATACAATTTTGTTTCATAATAAAGTTATACAATAGGTATATCTATGTTTTTTCAAAAGTTCCAAGGTAAATTACCATCGGAGATTCCCCAGAGAACCTAACCTAATGATAATGCATACCAATCTATATCCTAACTTTAGAAGCAAGGAAAAAAACTTTTGTCCTCATAAGAGAGCACTCAGTAATTTCTACGAAAAAAAAAAAAAAAAACTTGCTTTCTTTATAGATAGCATTAAAAATAATGTCACTTATACTGAAAGCAAAAAAAAGTTTGTTTCCCTGAAAATACTTAAGAAAGTACCATCAGCTATACCTACTTTACTTTTAACTTTTTCTTGCTTGTACCTATAAAAAATGATAACAATCATTTGGATTCCCACAAAATGAGTTTAGGGCATAAAAATTAAAAGTCTCCGCAGAAGAATAGATACGTATATTTTCACATCAACCTACAGACCGACTACAGAGTTTGAAAGACACAGGTACCTACGTGTAGGTAGGTGTTGCAGCTTTTGTACTGTTTTACGTTATTAAGTCATATACAGGGTGAACACAGGGCTACCAATGTGCCCAACTACCCATTTTGAAAATCAGTAGGCAGGTACACTAGTTCCCTTCAGTTTAGGAGGGGGCTAAATACGGGCTTTCATTCTGCTCCTTTACTGCGGACTGTACTCCGAAAATTTGGAGCATCTCCTATACCTACTGTTTGGACTCTTGGCCCCTTTCCCCTGAGAGTTCCTTATGTGTACAGAGGTATCTATGAGATTGGTAGTGGATATTTATTATAACAGATTTTTTCCATTATGATGAAAGATGATCACAGTTTTTCTATTAAAAAAGCTAGAAAACAAAAATGTTAAATTTCCGTTAGTACAGCATCAGTTAATGAAGAATCGTTTTCCATTAATAGGAAATAACAGAAAAAAAAAACAATGCAGGTACATACAGTGTGGGCAGATGTTGTAAGTATAGATGACAGTCCATTATGCTAGCAAAACAAAAGAATATTAGGTTGCATTGTTGTCAACAATAATTGAAGAGTTCATGAGGAGCTAATGAACATAATGGGAACACAATATCATACATTATTGCTGACCATGATTGTGAAAACAATAAGAGAAAAGCCTGCCTCACTATTTCTACTCAGGCCAAATTGTCATCCGATATTTTTCCATTATATGTACTTGCTGGAATATGGTGGAAGCCTTTGCGAAAGCTTTTTCTCCGAAACAACTGAAACCCCAATAGAAAATCTGAATGTGTTACACATCTCATTATCGCACTATAACAAGGTTGACGCAAATAATTCCATTGCATCAGGATCCCAGCTACAAATTCTAGAGAATTAGGTATTACTTTCTATTACTACAGTATAGCGGAGCTATACTAGTAATGAAAGTATTGCAATCGGTCCAAATTTTCAAAATCGGGAAATGGGTGGAAATATCCGTTTTGGGGTCCCCTGATTCCAAAAAAGTGGTTTTTAGCCCATGGTCTGTACGTAACGTACGTACGTACGTACGTACGTACGTACGTAACGTACAGACCATGGGCTAAAAACCACTTTTTTGGAATCAGGGGACCCCAAAACGGATATTTCCACCCATTTCCCGATTTTGAAAATTTGGACCGATTGCAATACTTTCTCATTACCTTGTATAGGTTCCCTATACGTAAAGGTAATAGAAAGTAAAAAAATGTAATAAAAGGGAAATTTGTTGACACAGGGGAGTATCGAACCCGAAACTTCTCAACTGTAAGTCAGAGAGTTCTAAAAGTAGCACCATTCGATTCCGCGTGAAAAATCACATGGGATCAACTATTCACATGCTTATTTGGTAACGATTCACGAATAAAAGGGAAATTTGTCGACACAGGGAAGTATCGAACCCGCAACTTCTCAACCGTAAGTCAAACAGTACTAAAAGTAGCACCATTCGATTCGGCGTAAAAAATCACATTGATTAGAATATTCACATCCAAATGACCAAATGTTTTCGATGTCTCTTACCGTTTATACGAAATAAGGGTCAAGCAACAATGACTTTGGTTAATACCAGGATGGGTGACTATCCGATTTTTACCAAACTGTTACAGTCGCGTCCTTGGACCATACCGGGATAGCATACCAAATTTCATTTCTCTACGACAAACCGTTCTTGAGATATTTTGTTCACAACATTTTCAACATTTTCCACGAAATGAGGGTTAAGCAACAAATACTTTGGTTAATATCTGGATGGGTGATTATCCAATTTTTACCAAATTGTTACAGTCGCTTCCTTGGACCATACCGGGATAGCATACCAAATTTCATCGCTCTAGGACAAACCGTTCTTGAGATATTAGCATGTGAATAGTTGATCCCATGTGATTTTTCACGCGGAATCGAATGGTGCTACTTTTAGCACTCTCTGACTTACATTTGAGAAGTTGCGGGTTCGATACTCCCCTGTGTCAACAAATTTCCCTTTTATTACATTTTTTTATTTTCTATTTCTTTTCAAATACCTACGTATTCTGCAAATGTAATAGAAAGTCGTGTGATGTTCACACCAGATTTTTTCTCTTATCGTGACACAATATCCTAGGATTTTATTGTGTAAAAGCTCTGAATCCTTTGTTAGCTTGACAGGATTTCGACCTGTATTCGTTAATCAGGATAGAATGCGAGTATTCAAAACCCTTAGCATTCCTGACCTAGTATGAAACAACAGAAGTGCATAGTGCATAAACATAGCAGTCTGGAATAGTCTAGAATCTACATAGAAGAAAGTTAGCTTAGCATCCTTCTTTCTTAACTGTGGTTTTTACAAAGTTTATTTTTTCAATCAAAATAACACAAAATTAGGTCAACACAGATTATCCAACAAGTGAGTGACAGTTTGGGTAAAACTTGGGAAGAAATCTCTCTTTGATAGCCCACAAATTAGTTTTGCATAAGTTCTTTATTGTTTATGTTCGAGGGATTCTTGGAAAGTACGAGTACGCAAGAATGTTCGGTATTGCATTTTACTTTGTTCTCACATTATTTTCTAGAGCAGCGTAGTGTCTGGAAAGTTGATACTTGGAAAAACCTTTTCCTGGTTAGACTTAAAACCCACAGAGAAATGGCTCTGCTCACTGTTCGACTATATACGGTCTGTGCCACTTTTTCCCAAACACTCATATCTATCTACTTAGATTACAAACTGACTCATGTCATGTGCCATCTTCTTAATCTCATTTCATTCCCTGTGGCAAAATTGCCATATTTATTAAAACTATTTGCAAAACCATCTCTGTGACAAACCCATCTCCATTCAGGTATGTTCTATTCTCTCAATTACCTTTGATTTCATGTATAAAAGTAGTAAAGAGAATAAAGGAAATGATTTCAATAAAGAAAACACCTTTGATATTCTCTGGGGAGAAGCAAATTAGGGACAAAAAACTTCGTGTGACTTACTAGAAGATGTGTTTTTCAAACGAGATGGTTACGTTTATTGCAGAAGTTAGTGAACTTTCGCAGTTTCTAATCGTATTAACTTGAACCCATGTCGTTATATGACCGTGATTTCAAACATTGGAATAAGGGGTTCTTTTGCTTTCTTCTTTACTTACACAATCATAATAAAGTGGTACGTTGGTTGCTTTTCCTTGCACTGGTATTTGGTCGTATCAGGCCATCAAGTATTGATCTATTCAACTACAAAGAATTAGAAAAGAGCAAAATATTTTCTAAATATGTACCTAACCTGATGGTATGTAGTATTTTGATGATTAAGGAAAATTTGAAACGGAGCGGAGTGTGAATCAGATCATAACATCCTTCACTTTGCAACGTGGTAAAATTAAAACGGTTTTCATACTCGTATCTCTAAACCACACTACCACAGTGGTATTAAATTGGACTGCAAACAGATTTTTCTACCATTCCTCGATGTAATAATGAAACTTTTGTTCACCAAAACATACAGAGCTGAAATGAAATTGCAAATTATTATTACCATTAACGTTTTCAATAAATATTTGGCACATTTCCATTTTCCAAATTGCTTCACCGTCAAAAAATACTAGAGGGAGGTAAACTGCAATACTTACCTAATAGATTAGGAGAGTAAGTGAGGTTCTGTTTGTGATGTGATAAAATATGAAAGTGAACTTTCAGCACAATGGGAAAATAAGGTCGATTCCACATAGAAGTGCTGAAATTTTACTAGCAAGTATGTAGAATGTAGAGATATGCAGAGGGCTACCTATGTTCAAAAAATATTTTGAATAGTGGAAATTGCAATTGAGGTTAAATTGAGAAAGAGAGAGTCTTTCCAACATCAGTACCTAACTCTATTATTGCATTTAGCCAAGGGGATAACAAAAACTGCATTCATTGAACAAAGTGAATTCCAAGTTTTAACTCGACGATTTTCCATTTTAGTTTCTCTCTTTTGTCTGCCATGCGTATTTGTTCCACCAGTAACTATGGAAAGGTTAAAAGTGGATTTGTATGAAATTTCGCAAAAATATTCAGTAACATCTCATAAAGAGAATTTTCTGATGGGTTATCTTGGGCCCCACTGAAGAGTCCTCAAGGCCCTCGTAGGTGGGTCCTACAGATCAAAATTGGTGTTCAAAAACCTAAATTACCTAACGTAGAATCTTGATTGGAAAATATTCTTCACCAATTTGAAACTCACTTGCCTACAATCCTACAAATTGTCAGGCAAATCTCAAGTCATTCTGAAAATATCCACACATGCAAAGGCTTAAAGGGATATCAATAAAATTCCTATAGGAGAAGATATGTAGCGGAAAAAAAAGCGATAGGGTAAACTGGGAAATTGGAAATAGAAAAGTGGAGCGAGTAAAAGATCACAACCCCGTCTTATAGAAATGGTAAATGGTCTGAAGAGCTTAATGTGAAGGACGAAGTAATTGAAATGGTTAAGGCGGGGCACACACGAGGTAAACACCCTCCCCCACATAGTACCTACATAGATTGCAATGTTTTGAGGAAAATTAAAACTATACTACCTAAAAGGGAGTGGGAGATGATTAACGTTGTGTTATTTCCCCCTTGAATTGAGAATTGAGGAAACTACATCACACACACTCAGTTGAACTTATCGCAGGAATGCAGTGACTTGTAGGGGAAACTGAGGGTATACTGGCTTTTTTTGGAGTTTTCCGTGTTCTATTTTGGCCTTTGTAGTTTGCAACACAAGAGATGAAGCCCCTGAATGGGTATGTTTCTACATTCATTTAACAGTACACCTATGTAGGTGCACATACCTTTTGTAGTCGATATTTTTGAAAGCAACTCACTAAAGATTTTAAAAAAGGTATAGGAGACGGTTCTTTTTTCCAATCTTACTATTATTATTATTATTAGATTTAAGAATTATTTATCATGAATCCACCATACAAATGACCTAATATGTACCTGCAATCCAGCATACGATATTTACTTTCATAAGATTGATAAGATGAAGCTGAGCTTCAAATTTGTCCCCAGTCCCCACTTTCCCTCACTACTCTGAGAATATGTTTGAGAGTAAGAAGGATTACTCTATACAAGAGAATGGGGATGAAATGAATAGGGGAGAAAATTCTCGTATATCCATCATACCTTTCTCAAGACATTTGCACATCTTGTCTTCAAAATTAGAAAATGTGAAGCGCTGAGGATAAGGGGGATTGAGGGTGGAACTGTGATTTAAATTCCAATACTTCTCAAGACTCTCAAGAGCATAGGTACCTACGTATTATTATATGACGAGAGATAACAAAACTGATACTTTCTGAGTTATAAATTAAAAAAGCGGCCTCTTTTGAAAACATACTTGATGAGATATCTTTTTTCATTATTTTTTACGAACAACAAAATTACGCTCAGCATCACAAACTCAAATAATTGAAAGTTAAAACCTTTATGCAAATAGCTAAAGTAAATCGGTAAAGTATGAACACCAAATGTATTTTCAAGAGACATTTGACACATCATGTCAAGATGGCTGTGTGAGTTCATAAATTGGTACTTCCCCTATAAATCCAAGACCAACTGGAGCTCTGTTCAGACACATTGGCCTGAACTACTACGAGTATTCATCCTTGTCAATTATTTGTACTTCACGTACTTTGTGTTTTCATTGCTTTGGAGTTTTATAAAGCACTCCGTTTCAAAAGTAAGTATCTTATTGTAATGTTTTCTCGGTGTTTACTAAAAGCACTCTGTACGTGAGTGCTCGTTACTTTGCGAACAGCTAGAGAAGTAAGAATTTTGAAATCGTTTCAAGAGGTTGAATTACTTCGTAAAATCCTATATGAACACAGACAGTTCAGGGTCATTTGGAACTCTATACGTTGAAGTTCCTGACCTGTCAACTTCAAAGATGTTGACAAAAACAAACCATTAGAAAAGTTTTCGCTAAACACTTGAAATTAGAAGGGATGTAGAAAGTTCCAATCAATATCTTATGAGAAAAATCCAAGCAGATTATAAATTTTCATAATAACAATCTCTTCAGCGGAAGTAGCTGCCTTAGAAGAGGTTTAGTACCTGGAGCGTTCTCTACAACCAAACCCCTCATGTTTAGCAACCCAAATACGAATGTGTTGAAAACTAATCTTTTCTTAATTTTCACATTTCAGAGTTGAAAACGTTTAAAGTTAAAAGGAGTTGTTAAAGAGTTGAAAACTAATCTTTTCTAAATATTCACATTTCAGAGGACACTGTGTTTGCGAGCAGAGCACAGAGTTGATTCAATCCAGAGTCGATGTGAAACGGACCAACAGTGTCATGGCAATCCTTTTACATTTTCCTGTCAAGTAGGTAACTATAACTACTATATCTATTTCATATTTTACACTTAGACCTTTATTTAATACAACATAGAATAGAACGGATCTCATATTATAAGTATTGATATCAGACATGAGGGAAACAAGACCTATCTAAGTATTTGTATAGACCTAGGTACATAATATAGTTGCTATTGTTTCCAGGGGCAAAATCACTGTAAAATAGGGTACTCACTACAAAAACTGAAACGATACAATGAAAAATTTTATTCGTTCTGGAAAGATAAAGTTGAAGATTTCTACAATAGCCTAGCCCTCACCAAAGTTCTCTTGAACAACTATAACGAGAGTATAAAACAGTTCGGAATAGCTGACACTGCTGATAATAAGGATGAAAATCTGTCACAACAAAGCAAGATTCGCCAGAAATATCCAGACCCGTTTATTAAAAGTAGTAACAAGGAAAAACCTGCCGATCAATGCATTCACTATGACACGTATTATGCGAGTAGTAAAAGAGATAAGACACATTTTGCTGGCAACTCACGCTTAACTTCGAAGAAAGCTGAATGCCATAAGAATATCAAATTCAAAGCAAATGGTTGCAAAGATAAAGTTGATAGAATGCAACATCCCACCATGAATGATGACCGTGTTGAAAGCGGGAAAAGTGAAACCAAAAGATATTGTTCGGACTGTAATAAAATAGAGTTTAGAGGATGTAAGCACAACTCATGTCGAAAGAAAAATCACGGAAAGAGGCATGAAAGAACCTGCAAAGTCCTATACTATGGCCCTTATGCAAGTAAGAAAAGAAACACTGTTAGCAAATACACAATTCAAAATGGGGACAATAAAGTCAGTGATTTTTCAGGAGAAGAGAATAGTCAACAAAGAAATAAATTGATTGTAAGTTCTAGGGAAACGAAATGTAAATCGAGAAGTCATCATACTAAAGAACGATCTAAGAAAGGCAAAGAACAAAAGAACATTCCTCATATTTCCAGTGAAAGGGAAAATAGATATTTCTCTGAAGAAGAATGCTCAGAACCATCTCGAAACTGCTCCAGAGTACTATTAGGAACACCATTATCGAAAATTGATCCCAAAGCTAAAAACTTTATGCCAAAGAATACAGTGAAGCATGTATACAAATCACCCATCAGAAAAAGTGATGTGAATCAAAACTTGGCAGAAATTGTGTCCCAGGCAATAAGAAAAGTTTCCAAGTCCATGAGACACGAGAGACAGTATTATTATAAGCGACGCTGTAAGTGGTAGATAATAAACAAATAAATACTTATGACTTATTTATTTATTGACATCATAATATAGGAAGCTACATAACTTGGATATAAACTATTTTTGTTCACACAAACGACATACTATTGACAATAAACATAACTACTATCAAGCTCATGACAACATTCAACATTAAATTGAAAATTAAATGTTATTAATGGCACCCACCATGGATATGGATAGGTACCTAAATAAATCCGCCAACATGGTATCTACCATTATAGTACCTACAATATGTAAAATTTCATTACCTACAATCTCTATCCTACAAAACTAACTTTGTAGACAGCACCTATCAAAATAGCATTCCTTCAACCTATGTATGTAAGTACCAAGAACATTATTTCCCCCAAGTGCAGCTTTCCTGTTAAGGTAGGTTTAGACGAAGCGAGTCTACTCGCGCACCAAAACTCGTTTCCTCCTCGCACATCAAAACTCATCCTCGTGCCACTGTTTACACGAAACGCGTTTCCTCGCTTGGAAGGGTGAGCCAGGCAGTTCGTGCGAGTCCAGAGGTAGGGATAGGCAAGGGAACTCGCCCGGCAATATATGACACGGTCAAACGAAGCGAGGAATTACTGCGAGTTTCCTTTGATGCGTGATTAAAAACCGACTGGCGATGGCTCGCTGCGAGTGCTGCTCGGGGTGAGGAAACTCGGGGGATTTTACCCATCTACACGACGCGAGGGAGCGGAAGCGAGGTAAATGCGCGAGTAGACTCGCTTCGTCTAAACCTACCTTTAAACAAAAACCTCGCTCGACGCTTTATATACGTATGTACGTACAACAGACAATTTTATTATTCTTCAATTAATTTAGAAACAAAAGCAACTCTATAAACAATGGCTGGCAATGGGGCTTAAATAAATGCTCAGTTTAAATTACAATTTTAGCCTCTTCTACTTCCTCTTCCCTCTGCCTTGGGTGGCTGGGGTTCTCCCGGTTTCTTTATCGCCTCCAACGCAGGAATGTAGTCTGAAAATATTTATCTAACTTCAAAGGTTGGGATGTAAAACGAATTGGAATTAATTTTCCTGGATCAGATGGTACGGAAGAGGGAGAGAGGAGAGGAGAGAGGGGAGTGTTTTGATGAAAGTCAACACAGAGAGCATGAACTTTTCCCTCAACTCGACAGTATGATGAAAAGATGGCACCCAAAGATTTCATCAAAGTTTTTGTCTTTCCTTCTGTTACTCCTCTCTTTCTTCCTTTCTCTCTCTCTCTCTCTCTCTCTCAATGATTTCTAACTTTTGCTTATATTGTTTTGGCGATAAACTCACTCTTTCCTATAAAGTTCTTGCCTAATAGGTACATATGTAGATTTGTCGATTAATTGGAACTGGTCCACTTTTACCTATATGAGAGGGCTACGCATTTCAAGGGAATACTTGAACACTTTAAATTGAAAGAGAGACGGAGAGAGAATGAAAATGTGTCTGGAATGAAAAAAAAGACACCATCATAGGAGCTCTACTACATATTTGGTGGATGAGCTCATTTTACTAAGGTGATTGGAATGAAAGAGAAGCCATAATGTCCACGTGGCATTGATAAATTGACTCATTTTCCATAGAGTGAGAGAGGGGGCTCTTCCCTTTTTCCTTTGATTCAATTTTGGACAATCAGCCTTCCCTGGGAAGAAATGTCCATCCTCTTAATAAATTTCATAAAAAAATCACATTTTCCGCTTCATCTTTTTATGTTCTTTCAATTGAGAAACAAAATCTCAAAATTACATCAAAAATGTTTGAGGTAATATTTTTTTTACAAACCGTATACAGGGTATAGAGTAAACCGTGATTCTCACTCGGTAAGTCGTCATAACCCGTCATATCAATAGGAAAGTACATGCTAGACAACTTACAACTCAACTTCATATTATCAATGGAATAGTAGATACATAATTACATACTTACTTAGAAACTTAGGTACAATTCAATGTTATTATGCGTTATCAGAAACGGAGATTTTAAAGTAAAGCCACTCTTAAAATGAAACTAATGCTAGTGATTAGTGAGTGATGAATTAACTGCCATTATCACTGACAGAAAGAAAAGCCCAAACTGTAGAGCCATTCTCACCCTAAATAAAAAGAAAATAAAGGAAGAAAATTAGGGGGGAAATAAGTAATAGGGGGAAAAGCAAAGTAAAAACATTGGAAGCGGCGTTCCCTAAATACACCACCTACACACAATAATGCGGAAATAAATTTAATAAAAATACTCGGCACAGATGTTGGGAGACATTTCCTCAAAGTTTGGATGAGGCCTTTTGATTCTCAAAGTTGAAAGTTGAGAGAACTTTTCAGAGAGGAGAGAGAGAAAAGGAAATGATAAGAGACGAGAAAAGAAGAAAAGGAGGAGGAGTAGGAGGAAGGATAAGGAAGAGGACGAGAAGAAGATAGAAGAAGTGCAGAAGTAGTCATCATTACAGATGAGCCAAACTAGTTTGGTCATGTCCCCAATTTGATGACTAAATGAGTAAATTTTACCAGTTTCGGAAGAACATGGAAGATAAAGTAGCCATCTAAAATGTATTATATTATGTATTATAGGACCTTTTAGACACATTATGTATTATAGGACCTTTTAGCACTCAAAGGGCAACTTCCGTTCATCAAATAAATAAATGGGAAAAAAAAGCTGAATTTTTCCCTCTCAAATTCAATTTACGAAGAAAATTGAACAGATATATATATATATCACTTCGGAAGAACAGATAATTTCATGTCCATCACTTTTTCTCCGAATGTGGTGAAATTACTGGAAATGATCAAAAATTTACTTTGCTCGAAACTTGTATTGGTAGATAGGTACCACTCTTACATGAGCTTGGACGTTTCTAATCCCTGCATTCCTAGAGATTTCCTAGTTGTCGTCGTCGACATCATAAATCAACAGATGTTCCTGATCTCATTTGCAGCCCTGCTCCTCTGTGCAAATAATTTAATAAAGTCCTCACAAAGTTCATGCTACACATTGCGACACAATATTGAATGGCAATAATATTTTATGACCCCTCCACACCTCCTCTTGCATATACCTTGAAGTTGGAACCCCTCGCGACTCGGAGCTTTTCTGCAGCTCTCTAAACTAGTGGAGTCTCCTAGGATGTTGACCGTCTTTAGACCCATCAATGGTTCCAAGTTTGAGGTCGGGGATTGTTGGATTAAGTCCGTATGCTTGCTTCAATGATCATTTCGACTTTTATGAAATTTTGATAAATACCTATGTCCATCATCTTCAGCAATGGACAAGGTGTTCTTCTCAGTAAGTTCCAGAATCTACTTAAATACTTACTTTACTTACCGTTTCCGGGAAAGTAAAGTAGAATTGACTGACTTACTAGAACTTGGATCTTTTTCTTTAGTCCGTTTCAGCCAAAAGCTCCACCACTACCGGAAATGCTTCGATATTAAAACGTGGAAGTCACGATGACACATTTCATTTATTAGTTGACTTTACCTTTTCCACTGTTCCTGTAGGCTGAACATTGTAACCGTGAGCTGTCGACATTTCATTTTCCATTTTAATTACTGACATGAAAAACATGGCCGAGTTTTACTTTAGGTTAGAAAAAAATGGGTAAAAGAATAGTACATATATCCAATAACACTGGAAAACAGCACAATCAGTGCTTTCCTCTGGATAGTTGAGAGAGAAAAAAAGGGAAAGAGGGAGAAAGAAAATCATGCATTTTCAATGCATATCAGCAGCTGATATTATCAGCTAAATAAATATGACATCCAAATGAAAAGAAAATATCTAGTTTGGTAAGTTTGATTGTTAAACTAACTAGATTGGTAAGTTAGTTTGTTATGGATTCTAAGAGCACATGTCTCTTGGTTGAAGGCTATGTGTAGCTGCTGCAAATACAAGCTAGTTGTTTCATTTGTCTTTGACATAAGGGTATTTTATAAAAATATACTGAACATCTCTGTTTACTACACAAAGACATGATTATGAAGAGATATCTACCAAAATTTTTATTCTATTAAGGAAAGATTTAAACAATCGAACCAGTTCCAGTTTTAATTCCACTTTAAAAAAATTCATTGTAGTTTTCATTTAAAAAAGGAAAATCCTTGAAGAAAATAATATTCTGCTTCTGCTTGCTTTTAACTTAAGAGCGAAGAGAAAGAATTCTAATTTATCTTGAAATGTGTCATAATTTTTAAGGAATATTAAAAAAATTATACAATAAAATAATAATATTTTATTCTATTAACTTCAAGGTATAAATTTTAATTAAAAAGTTTGCGTATTTTAATTTTTATTTAGTATTATATTTTTTAACTTTTCTCGCAGAAATAAATGAGGTCCATACGTTTCTTCAACGTAAGTATTAGGAAAAAAAAAAAAAAAAAAAAAAAAAATGGGGGAAAAAGCTAGACCAAAAACCGCCAAAAAGCGGTAAAATGCCGCCAATCAATGCACCGATCTTAACCAAAAGTTTCGTGTCGCATCCTTGTCACATTCGACAGCTACATACCAAATTTCAAGTAGCTAGCTCTTACCGTTCTCGAGATATTTTGTTTACAGTTCTAACCGTTTAGTCTATATAGCTGAAAAACGCCAAAAGTGGTCGAAAACCGCCAAAAATCGGCCAAAATACCGCCGACTGCAGCACCTATGGTAACCAAAAGTTTCGAGTTACATCCTTGTCACTTTTGTGGACTATATACAAAATTTCAAGTCTCTAGCTCATACCGTTCCCGAGATAATAATAAATTACCCTGAAAACCGCCAAAGAGCGGCAAAATACCGCCAAGCCTTGCACCGACCTTAACCAAAAGTTTGAAACAATACTGTAATAAAAATTGTTGTTTTTCATGGTTTATGGATAATAAAGCAGAGAAAAATGAACCATGACAATGTTAAAATCAATAAAAATATATTGAAAGAAAATTTTAAATAGATAAAGAAAAAGGGTGAGGTCCGTTGAAAATTTTTCAAGCTGGGAAGGTTTGAGAATTTAATAGTAGATATAGATAGATCTCAAACCTTTAAATTTAAAACATAACCTCGAGCCTGTCAGGAAAGACAAAATATAAATTTTTATGTCAGTAGGAAAATAAAAACATAGAAATACACAAAAGAAGATAAGACACAACACACAATGAATAATCTCATAAAACACGACACAGATAGTGAAGGAAAAGAAAAAGAAGATGTGATAGTTGAAGAAGAACATGAGATAAATAAAGATGTATTGCACAGATTTGTGAATCTGACCTCAAGTTGTAAGTCAACATAATGTTCAACAAGGAAAAGAGTGCAATAGAAATATTATACATATATTTTGTAAAAGAAAATGACGATGCAGAATCTGAGGAAGAAGCAAAAGGAAAATTTATTGCAAATGCAAACGGTGAAAAAAAGATATATAATACCTACCTACTGTAGAATTTGCTACAAATTGCTGCTCTAGCGTCTCATACCAATGCTGATGCAGCTGTAGTCCTGTGTACACAGTGCTAGTAGCATTTGGATATGAAATATTATTCAGTATTCCTTAATCATCAATCTGAAAAGTAAGGAACTGAGTTCCTTGGAAAAGAATTCTTGCTTAGATTCCACTCCACACGTCACTCGTATATTTTCATCACACACATCTCATCCTCCCCTGAGATTCTTCATATCACTCTTGAGCACATTTCCATATTGAATATCAAAATATGAATAATTTTCGTCGAGCTAAACACAGAAAACCTTTAAAAATTCATCTTCTTAAAAGGAAAAGTTTTGAGAAAAAATTATATGAAATTGACAGATGATAATTCAATACTCCATAGCCGCCTTCTTCTCTTCTTCTTCCTCCTCTTCTCTTTCTTCTTCTTCTTCTGCCACTCCTCTCTATAGTCTCTATACTATATATTTCATATCCTTGAAGCTTGTAATATTTTTCCTCTCAAAATACTTACAATGTACCATAGTCCTTGCAGAAAGCTGTTTCAGTCAAGAAGTTGTTTTTGATCGCTTTATTCATTGACTCATTTCCAAAGTCTCCTTTGAGAATTTTATTGTGTGTGTCCATTGAACTTATGTGAGTTATGTGACCTATAAATTGTGATTGTAATGAATTTTATCGGTTATCCAATCTGCGATAAAGCAAAGCAATGAATCCATTGCTTAAATATGTAGCTACTCTTATGAACTCCGTACACAGAAAGCCCACTCTGACGCTTGGATGTAGGGGCAACAACAAACAGCCCTAAAAGATGGGTTTAGTTTATACGAATCTACTCTTATGAAAACTATCAAAAATATTTGTATTTATCAGAATGACACCATCACAAACTAACTGTAGGTACAATGTTTTCCCTTTAGGTAGTGTGTTAGGTGTACAAAATCTAGAACACTATTCTAAACATGACAACAATGGGGTACCCAACTGATGGGATTGCATACTCATTACTCAAACCCTTATCTTAACCTTGCATAGGCGGTTCTTGCCTAATTTTTTGGGGGGGCTTGATTTTGAAGGTACACCTTCAAAATTTTGATTTAGCTTTATGTAAAAAATCTGGTGTGAACATCACACGACTTGATAGAAAAAAACTCTGCTAAGGTCTTATTGTCTCGAAATCGAAGAGAGAAGGTTTACAGGATAGGAGAAAGCCAGCCGTTCCGAGAAGGAACCTTATCTGTTCAAGATGAAATCTTTGCACCTTTCTACGAACTACCTAGGTAATACGTTCTTGTTCTCTCTCTCTCTCTCTCTCTTGTTCCTTATATTTATACTATCTCTCTCCCACAATCCTTGCTTCTTCTTTCCACTTTACTTCTCTTCTCCTCCTTCTTCTTCTTCTTTTTCTTCCTCTTCTTCTTCCTCTTCTTCTTCTCCTTCTTCTTCCTCTTCTTCTTCTTCCTCTTCTTCTTCTTCTTCCTCTTCTTGTTCTTCTTCTTCTTCTCCCTTTCTCTTCTCCTCCTTCTCCTCTTTTCTTTATTTCTACGCGCGGAGATTATAAAGCAATTTGAGATGAAAGATAAAAAAAAAATTCAAACTATTTCTTCCATTATCTTCGTCTTCCTCCTCTTCCTCCTCTTCTTCCTCCTTCTTCTTCTCCTCCTTCCTAATTCTCCTCCCCATCTTTGTCCTCTTCCTTCTTCTTCTTCTCCTCCTTCCTAATTCTCCTCCCCATCTTTGTCCTCTTCCTTCTTCTCTTTCCCTTCTCCTTCCTTTCGCTTATCTTCCCCTCTGACTAGTGGTTCTTCTATTTATTCCTCCCCCTCTTTCTCTTCCTTCTTCTTGTGTTCGAATTCCTTTTGCATATCATTATGCACGAAAGGAGACAAAAGAGCGGCGAAAGACGATGGAGAAGAGAGGAGATGAAAGAAGAGAGTATAAAGAAGGGAAGAAAATGAAAAAGGGGTCAAATTAATAGAATGTATAATGTAAACCAACCCTTTCTCTTCTCCTCCTTCTCCTCTTTTCTTTATTTCTACGCGCGGAGATTATAAAGCAATTTGAGATGAAAGATAAAAAAAAAATTCAAACTATTTCTTCCATTATCTTCGTCTTCTTCCTCTTCCCACATACATATAAATCAAACTGTTCTCGAAATATCTCTTGTACCTATAGCTAATGCATGGCCTAAAAATAAGAATAAAATAGAATATACCATTTTTAAACTGCCAGAGTGAGACTGTAAAGTCCCTTTATACTGCCAGTTACTTCTTTTTTGGTCTCAAGGACTTCAAAAAGGATGTATTTTTCTTTCTTTTTTTTATGTTGAAAATTTTGGACTGATTTCAATACTTTCTCACTACATTTGAGAAGTTCCCCGAACCGGAATAAAATAGAAAGTAAACAAATCTGGTGTGAACATCACATGGCTTTCTTTATCCTAAATAGAATTTTGGAGGAATATAACTCTAGGGGTGTTTTGTAGAAAGTAAACAAATCTGGTGTGAACATCACATGGCTTTCTTTATCCTAAATAGAATTTTGGAGGAATATAACTCTAGGGGTGTTTTAGAATGAAAATAATGCTTTGATTTACCTAGTTGAAGAATTCTTACGGTTTGATATAACTAACTTAAAGATTTCTTAGGCTTATGCTTGGAAAAATGCTTATCCTTTGATTTACCTAACGTAAATAATTTGAAAGCTCAGTAAATTATTTAGAATAGAACTTCAGTATGATTGGATTGTCTAGATATGTAACTAAAGTAAACTAACCCATAAGAGGCCGAACTTTTTTTTGCTCTTTGCTGAAATTAAACCGCTTCTAACTCCGGACCGGTAGCGAGTAAATATGTCAAATAATATTGAAAATAGTAGGAAATTTTGTTTTCTAACTAATAGACGGATCCCCGATGCACTCTGACGTGGAGCGACTGAGATATTGGCGGAAAAGAGAGAAGGGTTTGGTCAAGTTTGGTGCGACTTTAATGTAGGGTTCGGCTCTCATGGGTTACTCGTAATAACCAGGACCGCAATGTGAGTTCAAACTTTGTATTTATTTTATTTTTTTTTTAATAAATACAAATAAATAAAAAATATTTTAATTTTTTATCGGTACTCGTATAATATTTTGCTAAAATGAAAGGTTGAATAATATTTTGTTTCAAATTCTTTACTCCTTCCCCCCCCCCTCTTCTTCTTCTTCTCTTTCTTTCCTCTCTCTTTCTTCTCTACTATTCCCCTTTTCTTTCCCCTACTCTTCCCAGACCCTCCCTCCTCTCTTTTTCAACAAATTCCTCTTTATTACTTCCTTTTTTTTTCCATTTCCCCCTGTTTTCCCCCCTTTCTTTCCACCCTTTGTTTTTGTATATATTTTATAATTTCATGATAACACTATTTTGTACATCAAGGGTGGGGTGGTAGAGAATGCCATAGGCATTAACCCCACCCTTGATCAAACTTTATTTTGTATTTATATGTATATACTTTTTGTTACCATCTGTAAATTTAATAAAGTTTGATCCAATTGTGTAATAATAATAATATAACACCACCGAGGTTGGTAAATAAAAAAAGGCCAACCTCTTTTGACATCCCACATCAAATGCTTCACCCTACATGGATGGCTAGAGGCAGAACCTACTCAACCTTTAACTAAAGCGGGAGCGGATTATAAGAGGGTAGGGGAAGAGGAGAAGGGGGAGGAGAATCACCTGGTAAAATTGTTTCAACAATCGCCTTGTAAAATTGAAGGCACAAAAAGATCATGTACACAAGAACTAGTTTCCTCAGGTAAAGCCAAACATAAGTAATATCCAGTGTTATTTATACTGAAAAAAAAAATCGTATAGGAAACCAGTTTTAGATTCAGTTTCCAATCATGAATCGGAGAGGAGCTACTCGCAGGGCATCTCTACAGAGAGCTATGTCTCGAGAAAAAAGTTTAGGGTCGTCTCAAATTCTGGACGTTCGTGGGGGAGGAGAAGGAGGAAGAGGGGGAGGAACGTTCGAAAAACTTTCGTTTTAACAAACTTGATTTTCCTAAAAGTGAACTTTCCGAAATGTTTTCGATTTTTTTCCCTCCCTCTCACTCGCTTTTTCTCTTTCTCTCTCTCTCTTTCTCTCTCTCTCCTTCTCTTGTGCCCTCTTTAGGAATGAAAATAATAAAATTAAATAAAAAAAGAAAGAATCTACCCGTTCCCCTCTTTCTCTCTCTGTCTGTCTGACTCCCCCCTCATATTTCTCTCTCTCTCTCTCTTTCTCTCTCTCTCTCTTTCTCTCTCTCTATCCCTCTCTCTCTCCCTCTCTATCTATCCCACTTTCGGAATGAAATTAAATATATATAAAAAAAGAACCAAACTCAAACTTGTGTAAAGTGTATTTTCTGAACCAGTGGAGACTCCTACACGTTCCGAGAACGAACATTATCAGTTCAGGATAAAATCCACCCCGGGCGGGAATCGAACCCGCGACCTAGCGCTTACAAGACAGACGCGCTACCAACCAAGCCAACTAAGCTGGTAACATTTTACTCCTGCTGCGATAGAGTCAACATCTATCTTGGTCTGAAGATGATGCCCTGAGTGGCATTAAAAGTTTAACAATTCAAAACCATCTAATTCAAAATTGTCTTGATAGAATATAATATGGTTTATACTTTATTTTTTCCTTCCTATTTAGTAGGTAGTATGGTACTGGTATTACTGGTAATAAGTTTACTTTTATTGGAGGAAATTAACATAAATAACAGTTGTCGCAGCCCGCCTCGAGTGTCACCGGCCTGCTTCTAGTTTTCCCGTTTTGCAACCAACATTATGTACGCTCTCTGAGATTTTTCCCGAGCTTCGTTCAGTTCAAAATTAGGCTTCGAGGAAACCACAAGTTTTTCTTCGTGTCTTGGGAGAAGGAGAGGGAGTAAACGGTTGGCATAATAGAATAGAATATACCCTGTTTATCCTGGCAGAATGAGACTGAAAAGTCCCTTTACTCCCGCAGTCTAAACAAGGTCTCATATATTTGGTTCAAAAGAGGTGTATTTTTTTTATATAAATTAAAACCTTGCTTAAATTCTGAAAAAAGGTTCTGGCAAATAATGGGACTTTTTAGATTAGACTTAATAGTCGACATCGATGGTATTAATAGAGGGTACTTAAATGTACCTGTACCTACATTAGCTATTAATTGTTTTGAAAAAGTTTATATTAGGTAGGTACTCTTACTCTCCGTTAGGTAGGTGTGAACATCACACGACTTTCCTCATCCTATTGAATGATGCTTATTTTGGGTGTTCTTGTTCTTATAGCCAAACTTTTACAATATCTCTAACCGTTTAGTCGGTATAGCTGAAAACCGCCAAAGAACGGTCAAAAACCACAAGAAAGCGGTCAATATACCGCCAACCGCAGCACCTGTCTCAACCAAACGTTTTGAGTTGCATCCTTGTCACATTTGTGAACTACATACCAAATTTCAAGTCTTTAGCTTATACCTACCGTTGCCGAGATATTGTTAAATTACACCGAAAATCGGCAAAAAGCGGTAAAATGCCGCCAACCGTTGCACCGGTCTTAACCAAAAGTTTCGTGTCGCATCCTCGTCACATTTGAAAGATACATACATACCAAATTTCAAGTCTCTAGCTCTTACCGTGCTCGAGATATTTTGTTTACAGACAGACAGACACACACATACACAGACACACGGACACACAGACACACACACGGACCAATGGCTGAAACTTTGGATTTAGGCTCTAGGGGCCTCAAAACGTGTTTTGGCTCTAAAAACTGACCATCGAAATTTTGACCCGATTACATTACTTTCCTTCCTATAGGATAAGGAAAGTAAAAATGGGGAACATATTTAATGCCATTTTCATCCACTCGAATGTAGACGCTTTGCTTGAGAGCATTAGACTAAACAGAGTTTTTGCTGAAATTCAAAAGTTCAGTTGCCTCACAAGACTCAGTACATGATTTTCCAGATGGTCACCAATTCACGATTTGATTTTTTGTAATTGGGTGTGGAATGACATGAAATGTTCATCACGAAATATTATTTTGTATTTCGCGATAAGCATTTCGGCATTTGACAAATAACATTCCTTTTGCAATTCAAAGACCTTTTGGCCTCAAAGGGAGGTATTGTCTTTCTTATCGCCCATCTTATGGGACATTCGAGAATGATCTCGTGGACATGCTACGACACAGACCACATCACGTATAATTAACCACGTCTGACGCTGTTTAACTTCAATGTTTTAGGAGCTACTACATTCAACATGTTGCAGCCGCTGACATCAAGAGACATGAAAAGGAAAGGAATTTGTATGAACGCCGTGAATTTTTTTGGGTATGCAATGTGCAACACTAGAAGTATTTATTTTATTTATCCGTTTAGGATAAAATCCGCCTCGGGCGGGAATCGAACCCGCGGCCTAGCGTTTACAAGGCAGACGCGCTACCGACCACAAGAAGTATTAGTGGAGATGACTGAACTGGTAAACTCCCTTTGTCAAGTTTTGAGACCGAAATACTCCTACTCCAGTCCTAAGGTTATCTTGAAAAAATCTATTTAGGAATATTAGATCAAAAAGTCTAAAGCCATCTTATGTGGACTGAATGTACCTTGTCGCCTTTACCACCCTGTAAGATTTGCCTGGACTTAACGATCACCCTGTATACCATAAAAATCCGAGCCTTGCCCATACATATTTATAAAGAGTAGTGCCTTGTACTTACTTGCTGATGACTTTCGAGGAATCTTAAGTTGGGAAGAAAAGAAGAGTGGGAGGAGAGATTGTACGAAAGAAGAAGAAAAGAAGGAAGAGAAGGAGAAGAAGAAGAAGAAGAAGAAGAAGAAGAAGAAGAAGAAGAAGAAGAAAAGGATGAAGAGGAGAAGAAGAAGAAAAGGAAGAGGAGGAGAAGAAGAAGAAGAAAAGGAAGCCTATCCTGTCTTCCTTCTCTCTTCGATTTCGGGACGATAAGACCATAGCAGACAGTTCCCTCTGTCAAACCTGTTTAAAAAAATCAATATTCAGGGGTTCTAAGTTCTAACACTAAGAGAGGTAGTGCGCCTGCTTCGTAAGCCCTAGGTTGCTGGTTTGATTCCCGTCCGGGGCAGAATTTATCTTACACAAAGGTTGTCGCAACAGCAATTACCAGTGTAAATTGATTATTGAAATATGAAAATTGATTGCAAAGGAGTAATTCTTGCGATATCCAAAAAGGTTGTGCAAAAGCTCTGCTTTACCACAGATAAAAATTCACGATTTGATTTTTGTAATTGGGTGTGGAATAACATGAAATGTTCATCACGAAATATTATTTTGTATTTCGCGATAAGCATTTCGGCATTTGACAAATAACATTCCTTTTGCAATTCAAAGACTTTTTGGTGTTCTCGTGTTGACCCAACACCTCAAAGGGAGGTATTGTATTTCTTATCGCCCATCTTATGGGACATTCGAGAATGATCTCGTGGACATGCTACGACACAGACCACATCACGTATGAGCTGTCTCTCTTGTATAACATTTTATAAAATAAGACAAGTTATAATATTTCTTTGTGTTTTTTAAAGAAGGTTTTTTTAAGCCTCTGTGGCCGAGTGTATCACACTAGGTATTTAGGCTTGAACGCTGGAGGTCCCTCATTCGATTCCCGGCGTTGTCTGTTCGGGATGTACTCAGAGCGTCGAACTTCTGAAATGCATTTGCACTCTACAGGGTGTTGCAAGAAGGTCAGAAAAAAATATTTTTATTGAAGAGGTTTGATATAGAAAAAGCTGTAACTGCCAAGATCTTATTGTCCCGAAATCGAAGAGAGAAGGTTTCTTCTTCTTCTTCTTCTTCTTCTTCTTCTTCTTCTTCTTCTTCTTCTTCTTCTTCTTCTTCTTGTTCTTGTTCTTCTCTGTTCGGGATGTACTCAGCCTCGTGAGGACAATCGAGTAGCTGCTTTAATCGAGTAGCAATAGTAACCAGTGGGTGCATTACCAGTGTAAAAATCTGATACGAGTGGTATACTTAATACCTAATGCTGTGATACCCACATAGTTGAGAAAAGGCTCTGTTTTGAAACAAATGATTGAAGATTTGATTGACTTGGTCTATCAATATCAAATCTAAGCCTTTGGACGAAGGGTAACCTTTTCATTTTATTTCTTTCGATACATTCGATTTGCTTTAATCTGTTTCATCAGTAACATTTTTAAGGTCACCTGTCAAATTCAATCTTTTTTTCATCAAATGTCTCTGTTGTCCGCGTTTTCATACCAATGTAACAAGGGACAAACTTGTGATGAATACACTCAAGAAATACGATAAAATTCACATGAGAATCACATGTTGTCACCAATTCAGATAAAATTCCTCGGCAAAAATTCACAACAGGCCTCCTCTTCCTCCTCCTCTTCCTCCTTCTTCTTCTTCTTCTCCTTCTCCTTCTTATTCTTCTTCATCTTCTCCTTCTTCCTAATTCTCCTCCCCATCTTTGTCCTCTTCCTTCTCCTCTTTCCCTTCTCCTTCCTTTCTCTTATCTTCCCCTCTGACTAGTGGTTCTTCTATTTATTCCTCCCCCTCTTTCTCTTCCTTCTTCTTCTTGTGTTCGAATTCCTTTTGCATATCATTATGGACGAAAGGAGACAAAAGAGCGGCGAAAGACGAGAGAGAAGAGAGGAGATGAAAGAAGAGAGTATAAAGAAGGGAAGAAAATGAAAAAGGGGTCAAATTAATAGAATGTATAATGTAAACCAATAATAATCATTTCCACTATTCCACTCTTAAAAAATTAAACTGGCTGGGCCCATCCCTCCGGGAATTTTTTAGCCTTTATTCGATTGTGGTTAAAGAAAATCAGTACCTACATAAATGTGCCTAGCTAATTTGTTTAATATTCAGTTTATTATTATTATTATTATTATTGATTTGATTTTACTTTCATGTAATGATTTAAAATCAAGACTAGAGCCCCACTAGGTATTTAGGCTTGAACGCTGGAGGTTCCCGGCGTTGTCTGTTCGGGATGTACTCAGCCTCGTGAGGACAATTGAGTAGCTGCTTTAATCGAGTAGCAATAGTAACCAGTTGGTGCGTTACCAGTGTAAAAATCTGATACGGTGGCACTTTTAATACCTAATGCTGTGATACCCACATAGTTGAGAAAAGGCTCTGCTTTAAAACAAATGATTGAAGATTTGATTGACTTGGTCTATCAATATCAAATCTAAACCTTTGGACGAAGGGTAACCTTTTCATTTTATTTCTTTCGATACATTCGATTTGCTTTAATCTGTTTCGTCAGTAACATTCTTAAGGTCACATGTCGTTTTCAATCTTTTTTCATCAAATGTCTCTGTTGTCCGCGTTTTCATACCAGTGTAACAAGGGACAAACTTGTGATCAATACATTTAAGAAATACGATAAAAATTCACATGAGAATCACATGTTGTTACCAATACACCAATTCAGATAAAATTTCTCAGCAAAAATTCACAAAAGGCAAACAAATCATTCCCTTGTTCTGCGCTTGAATGAAAGAAATCTCAGTTTGAACAGAACACGTGACTGAAAAAAATTGGACAGCATTCAGCAGAAAAGAGCCATACAAAAAAGAGAAGAGCCGTCGTCGTCCACACGACCACCACAAACAAAATGTCGCGTTGACCAAAATAATCCTAACCAATAATCGTTAAAGTTTTGACTTTACCGAGAAATGAATAGATCATCCCTAAAGGGTATATTTAGCTAAAAATGTTTACAATCAGCGAAAGAGACATTTCCGGCTAGGAATTCATTAATAAATTTGGCAGATATCAGCGTTAGGTGAACCACAAACCGTACTAGCGGTCAAACTTTCTTGACTTGGCGGGGCGGAGCGCTACCGCGCTCCTTAATAAGCCAGCCTAGTTAGCTTAGTTGGTAGTGCGTCTGTCTTGTAAGCGCTAGGCCGCGGGTTCGATTCCCGCGCTCGGGGCGGATTTTATCCTGATGGGATAATGTTCGTTCTCGGAACGGCTGGCTTTCTCCTATCCTGTCTTCCTTCTCTCTTCGATTTTATTCCTTTTAATGTTTCCTAATAAATACCAATATAATGTTTAAGTCACCCATCCATTTATTGGCCTTGCTCGGCGTAGCTTAATATGGGTGACGCTAAAACCGGTCTTAAATTATCGACTGAAGTGTTATCTAAAACTTTCTCGCTTTGAGTTCATAGGTCGTCGCCATTTCAAGATCAGAGCTCATTTGTGTGAGAAAATGTGAAAAAAATCCCCCAAAAACCAGTTTTTAGTCCGTCCTCCCTTTACTATTACAATAGTAATAAAAAGGTATAAGGGACGGACTATTGTATTCGCTTCTG
>NW_007377654.1:45978-46055 GCF_000475195.1 Diaphorina citri
TTCAGTTTATTATTATTCTTGATTTGATTTTTTGAATTTACTTTCATGTAATGATTTAAAATCAAGACTAGAGCCCG
>NW_007377654.1:46080-88120 GCF_000475195.1 Diaphorina citri
TCCGCCAGACACATCCTAAAGACAGCAGACAGTAGCGAATGTGGATAGAGAGACAGCAAAAAGGAATAAAAAAAAGAGTTTTACTTTTTGGTGGCCTATTCTTTTTACCTTCATCTAATGCTCTTGAGTCGGTCGTACTTCTTTATACTAGTCTGCGCGCGTCATTTTCTTCTTCTTCTTTCTTCTTTCTTTTTACCAAGGCGATAATCTTCCTTCTTCTTCTGCTAGAGCTGACTTTTAAGCAAGAGATAATTTTGCTTGGTTAAAGTCATGAGGTAAAGAGGCAAAAGAAAGAGTAAATTCATCACTGACCTAATTTTAATCGTGAAAAAAAGGTCGATTGAAAAATTCTCCATATCAAAGGTATTTTTTTTTTTTTTTTTTTTTTTTTGCTGGGTTTTAGTCACTATCCTAAGAATCGTGAAAAGTAGGGGAGAGACGCCTCGAATGGACCCCCTCACCCGCGAAATCTCGCCAAATTGAAGATCAGCCGAGTTTGAAATATCGGTGCTGATTCACTGACAGATGGAGCCGAACACAAAGTGACAGTTAAGTTAACCCATAAGAGTGGAAAAAACCATTAAAGCTTCTTTTTTTTATCTTGCTGATTTTTAACCGCTTCTAACTGCGGACCGGTACTGAGTAAGTATGTCAAGTAATCAAAAATGGTAGGAAATTTTGTTTTCTACCTAATAGACAAATGCACTCTGACGTGGAGCGACTGAGATATCAGCGAAAAAGAGAGAAAGGTTCGGTTAAGTTTGGTCAAGTTTGATGTGACTTTGAGGCCTCTTATGGGTTAAGTCAGCAAGAGTAAAGTTAAGTCAGCAAGAGTAAAGTTAAGTCAGCAGACGGAAATTTTTTCCGACACGAAAGAGAGAAGGGTTCGGTTAAGTTTGGTCAAGTTTGATGTGACTTTGAGGCCTCTCATGGGTTAAGTCAGCAAGAGTAAAGTTAAGTCAGCAAGAGTAAAGTTAAGTCAGCAGACGGAAATTTTTTCCGACACGCTCCGGTAAACTTCGGAGAGCGAGAATTAAAGATATTTATTTTCCTAAGCAGATTTGTGAGGCATCTTTTTTTTACCCACATAAATGAAATAAAATACGTCCAGGGGCTTTTAACAAGACACACAAACAGTTGCTGAATAGTTAAAAGATTCCATTTTTTACCCCGATCTAAATCATGGCAAAGGTTGAGCCAAAACCAAATGTCAGCCCAAAGTAACCACCCTGACGATAAACACCGACCCCGTCTGAACACGAGAAAAGACGAGAAAGAAGAAGAAAAAGAAGATGTAAATCATCGATCCTTGGCTGAGATTTTTAATAGATTTTCATAGAAATTTAGAAAAGCTTTCTATTCCAGAGGCCTCACTGAAATTTCTTCCTTTAATTTGCACAAGAGAGTGTTCTAAGAACGAAGAACTAATCATTTCTCGATATATCTCGATGATAATAATGATTAAGCTTCATTTCAGGCATTTTTCCCCGAATTTCCAAGGACGTATTATTTCCCCTGAAGATATCATATTTAAAAAAATATATATATAGAAAGTAATAATAAATACAATCCATTTCCCAGTATCTTTCCTCCATTAGCTTATCTGAAGTATTACAGAGCTCTCTCTCTCTCTCTCTCATAATAATGAGTTTTTAGGAAACTAAATACCTACTTCGGTAGTACCGAATTGGTACTGATTTACTGAACCTTTTTGTAGATCCTTCAAAACTTGGACTTGATCAAATGGCAGCAAGCTCTTTGATTTTTCGAAAACCACATCCACTAAAAATGATCATTTTATAACGAAAGAACGTGAAAGGAGAGTACAGGAACTGGTTTGACTCAAAAATTGATCAATTTAATTTTAGTAGATACCTACATTTTCTCCTACCTATCCATCTAGCACAATTGCAAGGAAAAGGGTAAGTTGGTAGGTAAGCAAGCGAGTTTTGCCAAACTTTCGCAACTTGGGCAGACAGTAAACAAAGCTGGTAGCTACTATGAGTTTGCAAGAAAATTGTGAATGAGCAGTTGTTTGAACAAAAAGTACTGAGAAACAAAGCTGTGAAATACCTTGAGGCGTTTAAAAGGCCTTCATATTATTGTGAAATTCATTACTGCTTTGAGATAGGGCTATGCATTTCCTGTGCTTTTACCCCCTTTCTTCTCTTTGATATAAATCCGTCGCATCGTCATTTTACTTTCTGAAAATTTAATGCGAGCCTGAATTTTCAAGACAAGACATTTTTCTTCCCAAGTACATAGGTACATTGCAGACCACAATAGGAGAAGACAAAGGTACCTTATATATATGTAGTCAAATTATTTTCTGGTCGTTTATTCTTTATGTGACCAACAATGGACCTACAAGGCCTACATTCAACTCTCTGATAGAGCTCCATTTTACCTATGCACTCTTTGGTATGCATTTATAGTTATAGGTACTAATTTTAGCATAGAAATAATTTTGCCCATACGAATACGAAAAACATCCTTGTCTGTGGTTCCACTCAAACCATTCATCCTACACAGTCAATCTCTCTCAACCTATCGTGGTATTCGACCAGATTTTCACCATTTGCAAATCTGCAAATTTTCACTCGTCCGAGAGAATTTGTAAAATGGTCAAAAAGAAATTAAACGGAAACCACACCATGTCTAACTGAGAATGAGAATGATGGAAGATAGAAAAGATGGGAAAGACGGAGTAGAAGATTGGGGAGAGAAGAAGCAGTAGAATAAGTTTGATGAAGAGGTGAAGGAGGAAAGGAAGAAGCAAGTAACAAGCTGGGCCCGTCCCTCCGGGAATTTTTTAGCCCGTAATTTATTCGATCGTGGTTAAAGAAAATCAGTACATATGTACCTTTAATTTGATATATAGGTCGACCAGGTTTGGATAAGTCAGACACCGAACAGACAGCGAATACAATAGTCCGTCCCTATACCTTTTGTTATTACTATTGTGATTTAATAAAGGAAGGACGGACTAAAAAGGAGGGAGCAGAGGAGAAGAAGAAATTAAAAAAGATGGGGAAAAGGAGGTGTAGCTGGAGGCGAAAGAAGAGTATGTGGGAGAAGACAAAGATGAAGTAGACGAAAAAATAAAAGGGGTAAAAAATCCGCAACATTTTAGCTCTCGGTGTTTATGTTGGCTGACAGGAGCAAAAGAACGGGGGACCCTAACGCTATGGTTTTTCCTAGTTTTTTTTTTTTTTTTTTTTTTTTTTTTTTAACCTTTTTTTTTTTTTAGCTGTAACCTACGCATAATATATTTTATCTCTTATAATTTCAGCTTTATCTTGGGACAAGATGGAAGAGAGCACAAAATGCTTAGGCTTAGCTGGCTATGGCGACGAAAAAAATGTATGCATATAGGTATACTCGTGTGTCTATCTATCTGTGAAAAAAAAATATTCACAAGAAAAAAGTAAAAGGGATCTGCAGGGACAAGTGGAAGAATTCATAACTTACCCACCCCTGAGTTGCTTTATCATATGGAAATGTTTGTAGAGATAACAAGCTGGGCCCGTCCCTACGGGAATTTTTTAGCCCGTAGTTTATTCGATCGTGGTTAAAGAAAATCAGTACCTATATACCTACCTAATTTGTTTAATATTCAGTTTATTATTATTATTATTGATTTGATTTTTAATTTTACTTTCATGTAATGATTTAAAATCAAGACTAGAGCCCGTTCTTTCTTTACTCCTCCTCCTCCTCCTAATAAATACCAATAATTATAATGTTTAAGTCACCCGTCCATTTATTGGCCTTGCTCGGCGTAGCTTAACACGGGTGACGCTAAAACCAATCTTAAATTATCGACTGAAGTGTTATATAAAACTTTCTCACTTTGAGTTCATAGATCGTCGCGACAAATTTCAAGATCAGAGCTCATTTGTGTGAGAAAATGTGAAAAAAAAAATCCCCCAAAAAACAGTTTTTTTGGTTTTTTGGTTCTCTGGACAAAATTTGTACCACCACTTTCGTGTTCTACCAGGAAGACCTTTAATTTGATATACAGGTCGACCAGGTTTGGATAAGTCCTTCTATGGGGACAGACAGACTGACAGACACCGAAGCGAATACAATAGCACGTCCACTATACCTTTTGTTATTACTATTGTAATAATAAAGGTACGACGGGCTAAAAATGTCCACGCCTGTAGGTAGGTATTGTAGGTACCTAGATTACTATAAGTAGGTAGGTATCTATTTTTCATTCTTTCAAATACTAATAATCCAATAAAAATTTTCCTTGATATACTCAGCTCGTGTACATTTTTATTTTGACAGTTAAGAATTAGATACCTAGGTAAATAGGTATATGTGTATATTTAATTATGTACTTATGTCGTAACTAAAAAAACATGGACAAATTATGTTAAAGCATAATGTTCATCCGTGATCACCTTTAACTTAAAGCTGTAGGGTTCTAATGTCTATAATTTATGAAATTGAGTATATTGATTTGTGTCGTAGTCTTAGGTTCAAATTACTATGGTGTTTGGTGTCAGAATTTGGAATGTAGACAAGTCCCAAGGGTAATTTCGGCTTCTTCAACTCATTCATGATACACCACTAATAATTATCTACATCAATAA
The DNA here is from genome assembly GCF_000475195.1 of Diaphorina citri. Lineage (NCBI taxonomy): Eukaryota > Metazoa > Arthropoda > Insecta > Hemiptera > Psyllidae > Diaphorina > Diaphorina citri. Next base: position 50,685 of record NW_007377654.1, read on the forward strand.
TATATTTCTATACTTCCATGTTTCTGTTTCTAGCTAAAAAGGAATTTTGTTGAAGTAAAAAATGTTTCCATCTCGGTAAGTTCAAATTTAATAAATTTACAAAAATAGAAAACTAGCAAACAGCCAAACAAGATTATGAACTCAGAAAGTTTCCAAAAGTCTCTCCGGGCTAATTTGAGGTAATACCTAAGAACAGGCGTGTGTTTCTTTTTTTTTTTGAAACTTTGTCTTTGATATAAAAATAAACAATAGAGCTACAAAAGATTAAACTTGGAAGGTTCGTCATTAGAGTTCTACGTGTCATTGTTTAAGATTAGACATTTTGCAATTTCGAAAAATTTCACCTTGATGGACGCACTTGTTCGTTTGACAGAATGATGTTTTATTATTATTTTTGGCTTTATGGTTCTCTGGACAAACCTGGTTTAGTGATTGGTTTTGACTTTGAGAAGGAACGATGATTTGAGTATTCACACCCCGAAACCTTTTGTGTTTTGCAGTAGTTTTATTCACCCTGTATGTCGATTTGGAAACAGATCTAATGGCAAGGAGGCTTTTCTTTGAACATCCCTCTAACTAGGTATATTTGAACACACCTTCTGTTCTTCTGTAGCTAATGGTTTACTCTACGTACCTATTATCTCCACCTATAAACCTACGTGGTATGGGTTAAGTAAGTACTTAATATGTACATGTAATCAATTATGTATAGGAGTAGTAAGTACTTAATATGTACATGTAATCAATTATGTATAGGAGTATCAAGTCATCAACGTCAAAATTGTTTACATTAACATCAAGCCTCCATACCTCTCCTCACCCCACTCTTAGCAAACACTCCTACACACATCCATAATGTGGGGGGGGAAGGAAGTGTGGAAAGCCATTTCCCCCCTCAAACAGCTTTCTATTGAGAGCCCTAATACTGCATGGCAGAAAAAAAAGAACAATTCATTCTGCGTTTAATCGCTTTTAAAATCATTTCGCATCCAACACCCTTTTTATGTTGCTTCTTTTTTTCCCCCCACATTTTCGGAAAGGCACGTTGCCAAAAGTTTAAAAATGTTGAGAGTACAAAAAAAATGGTACATATTACATGCTGTGGAACATAGAGTACAATGGTAAATATAGAACATGGTACATAATGATATTTTGGGAATCATCAGACGAGAATGGTGAGCGTACAAGGAGGAGGTTCTCCTCTAAGCAAAGCTTTTTTGTGAATGGTGGTTCTTTTTTCCATGTATTTTTTTCTAGTATAAATTGCACATCCACTAGTGGGTTTGTGAAATGTTATGATACGAGTATCACCATCCCTGTTCATTATTCACTTACTGTCCTCTAATGAACAAAACAATATCTTCAGTTTTTAATTACTTTGATTTCGCTCATTTACCTACATGTAGGTATGTATGTCCACAATCCAAAGGCCATTTTCCTTTCAAGGCATACTTAACGTAACTACCTATTCCCCTGTTTCTAGCTCTGATTTTTTTACAAAGCCCACATTGCCTTTCACAAAGACTTCCTCAACCATAATCCTAGACTGAAATAAAACATTTTTTCCATTCCTGAAATAACATTAAGTATAATATGTACCTACCTAATAATGCTTTCTTCAATGTCTTTTATTTCTCCGACTAAACACTTCTGCTTAACACTCTTCTTTCTCCGACATTTTTCTCTTCTTTTTTCTGCGCAAAGTTTTCCCTGTCTCTTTGTATAATTTATTCTCTTTTGTCGATTAATAAAAATAAAGAGAACTTAACGAAAGAGCTTTGTAGAAGAAAATTAATTGGATTTTTTTTTGTTCCGCCAGTTGTTGTGTTTTTCCCGTTTTGTTTTTTTCTTCGACAAAAAATAGAAAATGCTAATTTAAGTCTCCGGATTTTTTATTTTTTTCTCAATTGACAATATTAGCTATTCCGTTTTATCAATAGGTACTTGGGTGTCAGCAATATTTGTGGTGAGGAGAAGGAAGACAGATAATAGAAAATGAAGGAGTACAATTGGAATTATTAATTAGAGAGAGAGAGAGAAAGAGAGAGAAAGAGAGAGAGAGAGAGAGATAGAGAGATAGAGAGATAGAGATAGAGAGAGAGAAAGAGAGAGAGAAAGAGAGAGAGAAAGAGAGAGAGAGAGAGAGAGAGAGAGAGGGAGAGAGAGCGATGAAAAGGAAAGGATGTGATGATTTATTTATTTTTTTATGACAAGTGACGAAAAAGGACTCAGAAATAATAATGACCTTAGACCCAGAACCAGCCCAACTTTAATATTATATCGTTAAATCTACATATTTGTAGTTCTTGTATGCCCTTGCTATAGTTTAAAGACGGTTTCTATACGTACATCATGAAGAGAAATCCATTGAGGAGGTTGTGGAAATCCTGTCAACCAAAAAAATAAAGAGCAACTAACTTTTTATCTCGAGATTTTCCGAGAAGGCTAAATATTTGTTCGCTCATTGCAATCCAACTAGAACTTAATACTTATATAGAACCCTGAACCCTCACGTTTTAGCTCCAGGGGGTTTTCTGACGAATTTTATTTTTAGACGGAAAAATAGAAAGAAAAGTCTGCACAGGAATCCAACAATATAATGGCACTATAACTATGTATGTACATAGCTAGGTACCATTATTATATTTATGTTAAAAGGAAAAAAAAATAAATTAAAAACTTCATTTCCCCAAAGATGTCTCCTCTTCGATGTATCCTCTTTGGTCCCTCTTAGGAGTGGCCCCAAACCGAATGAAGAGAGAGGAAATTAATTTTGCTAAAGCAAATTACAAACTTTGCTTCCTTATCTTTCCCTTTTACCTCGAGGGCTGTCGGGTTCCTCGTAAATCCAAGGACAGAGTTACGAATGAATAGGTATAAGGAAAATGGCTCTATGAGCTACCTACGAGTATTTAGCTCACGATCTATTTTACTTATCTCTTTCATATGTCAAACTGTTTTGTCTTCACAGGGCGGGGCACTACCGTTTAAAAGAAATCATACTCAACTAATGAAGTCTTACAAATTACTTATTACCACTATTGTATCTTGAACAATGGCTGCCATTTCTTAAATAAAATAAGCTGTTGAGGTCAATAAATCCGTTGCTTGGGATAGAATCATCCCAAATCCTAAACCGATTGACATACGATTTTGTCCTCAGGAGGCTCTTTCCTCTCTCATCTTGGTAGATAAAAACGACCTCTATCGGACAGAAGAGAAAAGCATAAAGTATTTTTATTCTCAGCTCGGCTGGCCTATTATAACACGAGTATTATTATATCAGAGCGAGTTTATGATTATTTGGTCTATAAAACATAACAAGTGTATGGGTAAAGAATTTTCCACACATTGTGCCCCTTTCATTTCAAGTTGGTCGTTAGAATGGGTGACACATGTGTGCGTCATGTGGGCTTGTACGTCGGAGGTTCCAGGTTGTATTCTCTGAAGAGTCAAAGGTCTATTTTAGAGTTAAAGGGTTATTGTTAGCCCTTTTTCGTTTCGCTTTAAATCCCAGAAGACATTGGTCATCATAAAACCTCGTGGTTTTCAAGATTTCCATATTAAATTTACAGTTTTTTCTCCACTGAAAAAAGGCTATGAAAGGCCTATCCTAGCAATCATAATAATGTTTTATATTACTTTCCGAGCGAAAAAATAAATTATTTTTACAGTTATTTGTCTGTGTATTATCACATGGGACTGTAAGTTGGTAGTAGGTATACATAGATACATATGTATTTTAGATACCTAGATAAAATTATTCCCAGATTAACACAATAATAAAAAAATTCCCCACTCTTTATTCCCATCCCTTATGCAAACTCACTAGAATTAAACCCAACTAACGTGTGTTTTTGAGTAACTTTAAAACCTGTTCCCAAGATATGGCCGTTTTTTACAACCTAAATCCCCATAAGAAATTCACATCATAGATCATATTTTTTCAGGCCATTTCGAGGCCTACGTAACGTCCAATATTTTCTGACAAAATGGGTTCTGGATAGAAGGCAGACCACTGAACATTTGTTTATTTATTTTAATTTTTTTCACAGGGATATCCCCATTTTCACAACATAAACCATGTGGAATAATTTTATTATAGAAAAGGGAAGTATAGAGGGAAAAAGGTGAGAAGGGGAGGAGGAGAAGGAGGATGGGTAAAAACGGAGATTGAGTTTGCGGAAACAGGTAAAAATTGTGTGAGAGTGAGAGCAAATCTCTACCGTACCCAAGGCCCAGGAGAGAGTGAGATATATTGCATTCATAAACAATACAGGATACTTGGGGTAGAGATAAAAGAAGGAAAGTGGGACGTGGGAGAATGAGTGAAAGAGAGGGAGGATGGGAACAAGGGAGAGAGCGGGAAGACGGAGAGAGGGCGTAGGAGAGAGCGTGAGTGAAAGAAAGAGAGCGAGAGAGAGAGAAGGGGAAAAGAGGACATAGGAGAGTAAGTGAGCTAAAGAAAGAGAGAGAGAGAAGGAGGAGAGGAGAAGGAAGAGGAAACAAGAGACATAGGATAAGGAGGGTGGGTAAAAAAAGAGAAGGAGAGAGCAGAATGTAATTACAGTAAAAGCTGCTGTAGAAGGGGAGAGATAAGAGAGTGTGGGATAGGAAACAGAGGAGGAGGATAGAAAATAGGATGAGAGGGAAGGAGGAGGAGAAGGAGGAGGAGGCGGAGGAAGAGGAGGAGAAGGAGGAGGAGGAGGAAGATAGAGAATGTGGAATAGAAAATAGAGAAGAGGAGGAAAAAGTACAAGTATTAGGGATAGAGGATGAGAATGGAGAAAGAGTGGAAGGAGGGAGAGAGAGAGAGAAGTGAGGAGAGAGAAATGCTAAGATAGATGAAAATCTTCTCGCATATATAATGAAATTCGATGCATGCTGTATCTTAGGAATTACTGGATAGGTTTAGTGATAAATACTACATATATATTTGAAATCTTTTCAGTAGAGGCTAGAATTATAGTGGGTGGCCTAACGTCACAATTTTGGTCAAAAGCTGCATTTATTCAGGAAAGCACCAAATTTGGTATGGACCTTCATTGGGAAGCTGTTAATACATACTTAGTTCAGTGTGAGGTACATAATGTTTTTTCAAATATTGAATATCGGAACATGATCTAAAAATATATTTATGTACCAACATTACTATAGTCTTCTTCTTCTTCTTCTTCTTCTTCTTCTTCTTCTTCTTCTTCTTCTTCTTCTTCTTCTTCTTCTTCTTCTTCTTTCACTTTGCCATTTTCCCAGTTTCATTTGTGGTCGGCATATTCCTCTTTTAGTCTCACCCTCCCCATTTTAACTAGTACGAGTATAGTATGGTGTTTTGAATTTCAACATTATAACCCTTTTACAGTGGGTTGTACCACCCTGTTTTGGTGTTCATTCCCATTTCCATGGGTGTATTTACACAAATCATGCGGGTTCTAGCTTGTCTCACGTAATTGAGTTCATAATATTTACAAAGTTCTTAGGGAAAGGAAGGTAAACTTTTTTTATTAGATAAAAAATGAGATATTTTGCTTTGCCATCGATATTTTCCCCTTCCTTCTCCTTTTTAGTCCGTCCTTCCTTTATTATTACAATAGTAATAAAAAGGTATAAGGGACGGACTATTCGCTTCGGTGTCGTCTGTCTGTCTGTCTGTCTGTCACTCTGTCTGTTCCCATAGAAGGACTTATCCAAACCTGGTCGACCTATATATCAAATTAAGGTCTTTTTACCAGGAAGACGAAAGTGGTGGTGCAAATTTTGTCCGAAAAACCAAAAAGCCAAAAAAAAACTTGTTTTTGGGGGATTTTTTTCACATTTTCTCACATACTCGTAAATGAGCTCTGATCTTGAAATTTGTCGCGACGACCTATGAACTCAAAGCGAGAAAGTTTTAGATAACACCTCAGTCACCTTCAAAGGAGAATTACCCTGAATGTCAGACAACTCAAACGCTATGTCTAGTCTGAAGTTGAAGTTGGATGAGGTTACCTATTGTTACAGAACAGAAATTTGCGGATCACACTCTTTCTTTGCAAACAAAAGTTTTGAACCCCAACACAAAAGTTTCTTAATCTGGAGGTCGGTTAATTATTAATGCATTTCAAACTTTTAGTACAGCTCGAAAAGCTTGAGGTTGGCCTTTTCGTGAGAAGAAAAAAGTGCTGTGCTAATATAATATATTTGCATATAATTCATTTTAATCTTCCTCTCCCCGTAGGGTTCTTCAGGAAGTCCTTCCCCATTTCCCTCGTAAACACCTGCAGTTTAGCTGGTCTGCATAATGTGGAAGTTTTGAAAAATACCAACCGCTTAGCAATATTGTTTTCATTGTTTAGGAGTAATCTTCAAAACATCAAAATAAACCAAATTAATGGCTGCTTATATGTACATAATTATTATTCTTGACCACCCAAATGGGGATGTCCCAGGGAATTCTGTTGCTGTCTGAAAGAGGAATATCTTTGAACGCATCCTAGAGGAAACGTATCTTCTTTTTTTTTTTTAATTTTTCAAGTGTAGCCCATTATTCACAGACCCATATGAAATAATAGGTATGCTGGAGAGAGGGGAAGTTAGGGCCTGCCACATCCCTCAAATTGAGATTTATTTCTTCTCTGAACTTCGTGTAGGTACCCTTTTTTTCTCGTCTCCTTCCTCTTTCTCTTTTTATTTTTTTACTCTCCCTAATCTTTTCTTAAACAGGGGCTGTGCTCCTCCTTTGAGCTTTTTCTTTTGGTCATCCAGACTTAGAAGAAGAAGATCCAATTCTTCCGAAGACAAGTACTTTACTTTTCTCAAGGCATGTTGAGCTCATCTTCTGAAGCCGCACATTTTCAATCAGGGTATTTTTGGGCTTATGGTTCAAATTGAACTTTTTATAAAGCTGTTGGCCCTTTTTGACAATAGTCTTGGTGGATTTGTTGCCTTAGCTACACTGATCAGTAGCGATCACTTAGCTCTCAGAAAGAGGTACTTATAGATATTAAACTCTGGCAGTATTTAAAGTGTTTCAAAATTATTGGAGGAAGCATTTCTCACAGGATCCAGGTCGAATGCTCAATGCTCCCTTTCTCTATTTTTCAACAATATTTTCCTTGTTCAACTCAGCATGCCTTGAGAAAAATAAAGTAAATTTATTTAGAAGAATTGGTTCTTCTTCTCCATACCCAGCGCTGGGTGAACCCGCTCGCTATTTAATAGAGATAAAGGGGAAAAGTATGAACATCTACTAACAATAAACTTATTATTATTCTCAACATGGCTATTAAAATATGTTTTATCTGAAAATTGTGGAGTGCGCTAGCACAAGCTAAAGGCTATTATGGTAATACTTCAAATAGTATACGATTACAAATGGGGTTTCCTCTACTTTATGTACCCAGAATAATGGAACCTATCCATTAATCATAATCTGAAGAATAAGTCAGAATTATTGGTTCCTCGTCATTCGAGGCATCTGAAGTTCACTTTCCAAAACATGAATGTAACATACTAGCTTACTGATAGAAAAACTCAATGGACTGATGTATTCAAGTTTACAGCATTTTTCAGAGTGTTACTACTAAAAATTGAAGGTTGGATGGATTTTGAGTTCTTTATTTGCCCAAGCATCCCAGGATAGTCAAATCTTTCTGTTTTGAGATCAAAAATTTTTTAAAATAGCACTGTTTCTATTAATCTACTCTAATCAGACAAACGAATTTTCATCACCGCCGAGTGGAAAGCTCTATTTTTTCTTAATTTCCGAAAGCCAAGTCAAGACTTTTTAAGTTTTGGAAGAACTCCAAGATTTCAAGCTCAGATATATTACCCCTTACTTCTTTGCTTGCCTGTGCACTCAACTACATCGTTCTTGTTAATTAAGCTTCACCTGTTACTGCTCCTGCTTCTATTCTTCTCAAAGCATTAACATTTGTGCCCTTTATATTTTCAAGTCTGGAGGTTTACTGGAACATAACATTTCTTTACATTTGTAAGTAGAATTTTGTGCTAACCCTAATTTGTTGGGGTTTGTTCTTGTTTTTGGCACAAAGCACCTCATTTATGTGATAATTTCTTTAGGTCTTCTTAAGATCAAATTAGGTTCATACTCGTAATAATTCATCAGAGGCCAGAGTAAGTTGGGTCCTGAAATAGAGTGTAAAATCCTTTCAATAACCCCAAGAGTTGTTACATTAATCTAAATACCCAGTAAATATCAGAATGGAGGAATATATACCTACATAAATACTACATATTTGAAACCTAATGACAGCTCTCAGTAACTATACATTACTATACATTCTATACAATCCCATGGATATAAAATCCAAGATAAAACTTTCTCAAGAGAAAAGGAAGGAGATGATGGGTTCATATCCCCAGAGGCTCATACAAGGGAAAAGTCACAAATTTCATCACTGTTATATTGTTGTGTATGTGGGTCATGGATGTGGTTTGCACTCGTATCTCTCAAGGTGTCTATTAAGTTTTGTCTCTGTCCCAACACTCTTCCAATTACTTAGTTTCAACTTTTGAGATTATGTTTACTTTTGACCCTAATCCAGGATTTATGTTTTTGTAACCACAAAGTTATATTTGTTACCTTCTTTTTTCCTTCCTTCTTTTACCTTTTTACCTTTTACTCGTATTCCTTGGGTTATTTATCAAAGTTGGTTTTATCCTGAAATAATTGCGTTTGAAATTCCGACGCTTGACTGAGAAGAATTTTTGCAGAGATTTTTAATGTAATATTATTATTCTGCTTGTATTTTCTAATGCACTTCCCATGCACACATTTTGCCAACCTAGACTTTGCCATTTGCAAGACTTTCATTTTGAAGTTGAATTACGGGTGTAAGTACCTGGTGTTAGCTTTCAGGTTAAATGACTTTGCATTTCCTTGCCAGACAGCGTTAGCTACTGGTACCTTAGTGGTGTTATGAGAACCTAATATGTGGCTGTCAGCTAAACCGCTTAGTTGAATATGTAGTCCTTCTATGGGGACAGACAGACAGACCGACCGACAGACAGACAGACACCGAAGCGAATACAATAGTCCGTCCCTATACCTTTTATTATTACTATTGTAATTTAATAAAGGAAGAGGACGGACTAAAAAAGGAAATCGAGTGAAAAATGCTTTAAAACAACCGAAATTTAAAAAGAACGAGTATCTAAAGAGGAAAGTTTTAGTTGATAAAGTGTGAAAAAATAACCCCAAAGTGTGTATGCATGCATGAAATTAAATTTGGAAACTATGCTCGCAACTCTTCCCACCTAAACAAATTGTGAGAGCAATGATATAAGGCCCACAAGACACAAAATAAGAGACTCGGCAAACTTTCTTATTATCTAAATTGGATGGGACCCAATAAACAATTTATAATTCTGTCGAAGTAGCTCGCTTCTTGACACTTTTATTGAATGTGTGAGAAATATTCGTTGTGTTGAAACTTGGAACGATATTATAGCGGGGATGTACGTTTTAAGCCTAGCAATGGGGACGACACTTTCACATGGAAAAGGTTTGTATTTCTTTCTAATGTTGTTTGCATTGAAATCCTTGAGAGAAGGTTAAAAGAGGTCATGGAAAGCTTGATAATGTGAAACATCATGAGGATTCTCGAGTAAGGACGATAGTCAAGGAGAAAAGAAAAGACATCTTCAAAGCAATACAAGTGGTTAACGGTCAATACAACAGAGGCATCTATGGATATCGTTTTTCTCATTAACCATTTTACAAACCTATATTATTTATATGTACACATAAGGAGAGTATTATTTCTGAGGTAATTTTACTATCAAAGTCCTCAAGAACAACCTAGATAATAACAAGTTCACCAACCTAGTTAATATATACCCTGTTTGGAACTTGTATTTCAAGAGAAAAACAACATCACGAGGAGAAAATGAATAATTTCAAAACGAATTCTCAAAATTGTTCCTTTTATCCCGTCCTCCTCTATGAAAAGCATGTCTTGTATTTGTATATTTTTTTACAATCGCCTTGCTCTTTGGGTTTCCCCAGGGAGAGATTCCGAGAGCTTTCCAAGTAAATAATATAAATATATATTTTTTTTTATTATCTTCAAGTCTGGACACGTGATCTGCATATTTCGAGCTCCTCTTTTTGCCTGTTACAATATATTCTCCCAAGACCATTTGCAGTGTTCGGCTCTAGAGCTGTAAACAGAATAGGTAAAAGTGTAAGAGGATGGGTATTTGCTTGACTTGTTCAATGTAATTTAGCCGTTTCGTATGTTTCTTCTTTCTATTTTTTAGTAAAGTTCTATAAAAATTGAGAAGAATTGAAGCTATACCTAGGTATTTTTCTTGACGTGGCATGATGACTGTCTGTAGGTATGTTTTGTTTTTGAAAGTTATAGATGCGTTGGTCGTGGTGTCGCGTCGCGCCATTGTAGTAGTGGTAGACTTGGTTTCTGATTGGTTTAGCGATTTAAGTTTTACTTGGGTCAGTTTTATGTTTCTGACATTACCCGTTAAGAAATATTTATGTTTTTCCTACTTACCGAGGTACATCTAAAGTCTAAAGCTAAACTAAACAGTTTCGTATTTTTCGTCATTTTATTGTGACATGTCTGTTTGAGTTGTATGCTGTGTCATATGGCAACCCAGACGCTGGGCAGCTCATCAATAAATTAATGATTGTTTCTCTCTGGTAACTATCCAAGTCGGTGTACCTGATAGCTGTACCTCCCTACTTATCACTAGTGTCAAATATTTTTCGTTCAAGTTTTATAATAGGTAGGTAGGTAATATTATGTAGATATTCTCTTCTACTTGAAATTTTCCATGGTAAATTTTTATCAGAATCTTTATGATTGGATTTTGATTTTCTTTTCTTATTGAATTTCTTCATAAACATTTTTATCTCTTCACTTATTTTATGTCTTCGTTTGAATGTTCCGATAGTAAATGGAATTTTCATGAGTTTTTTTTTCCGAGTTCCTTTCAAAAATGGAGTGTTGATATAAGGACATTTTGTTTGTGAATAGTAAATAGTCAAGGAAAGTTACAGAAATACTAAATTTATTAGATATTCAATTTTCATTATAGGAGGTACCCTTAAGTGTCTTTCAAGGTCTGTGCTATAACTTAAAATATGTATCACCTAATATGTGGGTCAAGGTCTCATCACGAAATCACGACGTAAAATAAATATAGAATTTCTTCGTCTTCAAAATTTTCTTATTATTTATTCAAATATAAAATTAATTCAAATAGATATTATTATTTATTTTTCATTTTTGTTTCTCCTGAATAAAAACGTTGAGTAATGCAATTTATAAAATAAATAATTGAAAAGTACAAACACAAATATTGTTTCGAAAAAAGCTTTTATTGAAATTTGCATTCTTTCACCCCCGCCACCTCATAATTCATTCAAATAATAATCGAGAGATCCTGCTTAATAATAATTTTCCATTTAATGGCTTTCTTCTTGTTCAAGAGAATTGAATCGTTCAACAGAGAGTGAAAAAATCAAGGAATCAATTCAGCACATACATCCGGAGATAATTATTATCTCTTGAAACTCTAGGGAGGATCTTTTAATACTGTTGGAAATCTTGAGATAGATATGTATCTCAAGACTAGCGTTTGAAAGGGAACAGCAATAATGAAAATTGTGCTTTCAACAAAAGAAAAATAAAGTCAAAAGAATAATCAGATCGAAAGGAAAATGTCTTAATAATATTCTACCGAGAATTACACCCACCTAAAATGATAGTCCGAAGAGTAAAATAGGTAATTAAATTTCATTTCAATTTATGATACTCCAATCTAAACCTCAAACCTTTGAAGAAATATTCAAACAATTCCTCGAAGGGTGCTTGGAATTCTTAGAAATTTAACATTAAAGGGTTCAATATATCTTAACATTGTCTAAGTGTTTGGTTTTCGCAGATATTTTAGGATAGAAAGTCAAAATCTCAGGAGATAATAAAACTGACAAACTGTTAGCTAGACCCTCCTTGGATTTCGGATTCTGCGAAATTTCGTTACAAATTACAATAATTACCATCATGCCTTGAAGCACTAAAATGTGTAGGAAGAGGGGTACTATTGACATACTTATAAGTATATCAAAGAATTGTTTTTCGTACTTTGTATTACACGACATCCTGGTTGGCTATGTTGTTCACGTTTCTTGATAGCTATTTACCTACATTTCAACAAGTTCATAAGTATGTTTCGCTCAAGGGCAGTCATATTATAGGAAAGGATTAGCATTAGCTAGTTAATCGTTAAAATCTAAAATGCTATAGCCAAGAGTAAGGTATTACATAGGTACATAATGACAAAAAATCACAATTATCTATGTATCTTCTGTACATAAATATCTTTGGAAATGTCTGTGGAATCTGGGGATTTACTGAGACATTAAAAAACATAGATTCAGACAGAAAATGAGGATTATGGCACAGTTTGGCAAACTATTGCAAGAAAAATTTATGTTTCAGTGAAAGTTCAATATTGCTTTTTTCGTCTTTTGGTGCCGTTCCAATTCCAACAATTTTGTCCTTGAAAAGGTACTTCAATTTAAATCAGAACATACTTATAATTACATATTTTCTATTTCTCTTTGTTACAGGTATGCAAAATGTCACTTCAAATGTTCTGCAAAGGCGCACAATGGTAAAGGACATAAAGGTATTTATCAAATAAAATGGCATTTACCAAATCGGACTGTTACAAGGTTTGACCATTAGGCATATTTTATCTAACACTTCCTACGAAGATAAAAACAACAGATATCAATTAGTTGATGTTTTTCCCTCATTCTCCAAGCCTTTCTCCTTATCTCCTCAATCCAAACAGAGGGTGGTCTTTCATCTCCAAACATCCTCTCCCTAAATTCACCTCCTTCTCCCCTCCTTTCCTTCCCCCTTCCTTCTTTCCTTCTCTCTCCTCTACCCACAAGATAAGTACCTAAAACAAAAGTTAAAATCGGGTTGAGATAGAGCTAGGTCGGAGGAGGAGGAGGGCGAACCAATTAGTTTTCTCATAACGAAACAGCTTGACTCAAAACACTCTTGCAATGAGGATATCTTTTCTAAATTCGGATTAAAACAGAGAATAGAAAGGATTTAGGAGCAACGACATTTGAAAACAAAAGGGTAAGGAATTAAAGATTGTTGTGTAAGCCACGTATTTTGTTTACTCCAATGCAGGGCGGTTCACAGCCTAGCTAGACTCCGATGCTCACTCTAACAATAGGCCCCCCTCGCCACAATTTCTCATAAGACCTATTCAATAATGGTGAAGTGCTGGACTTCGAATTAGGAGACCGGGGTTCGAATCCAGCGATCAGCAGAAAATTTGACTTTGTTTGTTCGCTTGAGAGAGATTGATAGTTTTTGACATCATTAAAGTATGAAGACATTAACACCTGTGATCGTCCCTCATCCAAATACATGCCGTTTTATTTCTTCAGTTTGTAGGTACTGAAGAGTAAGTCTGTGTTCGTGTGCATTCATTCTGCTTGGATTTTGCCAATTTAAATCTGAAGTTCCCTTCCTAATACTACAGGTTTATTCCTCCTTCTGAAGTATCTGGAGCTAAGTAGGTTTTCTATTTCTACCTAACTAATCTCATACTTCTTTGGAGCTGGATATTCAAAATTCTGCACCTTATTTCAAAGATTACTCTTACTGTTGAATAAGAGAATAAGATAAGCATACAAGTCTACACTTAGCTATGTAAGTATAAGAAGGCAATGAGGCATGTGCCTATCAGATACCTGCTTCTTTAAATTTGATCTCTCTAGTTTTTGCCCAAGATAAGATTTTGAAGTATAGGATTTAGAAGCTATACCACACTACTTCAGATTTGGGAGTTTATGGAGCATAGATAGCTCCTTAATTTACATTTAAGATCGAAGTATCCTCCATATCACTTATCCCCCCTTCTTGAGATTATAATAAACAAATTTTAGAGATTTTATCCAGGATGTTTCTTCTTCTTTTACTGCACACGGTTATTTAAACCTAGATCTAATAATAGTGTTATTGTAATGAAATTTGAGGCCATTTTTTTCCAGGGCTATAATAAAAGAGTTCCAGGGCAATTAATTGACAATTGCGGGGACAATTTATTAATTAATTTTCCCTCTTTACTTCGCTTTCTATTCCCGGTTCTTCCTCTCTCCGCTCTCTTCCTTTCTCTCCTCCTCTTCCTCCCCTCCCACTCCTATCTTACTCCTTCTTCTCTCCCTCCCTCCCTTCATATACTATTGTCTTTTACTGCCAATCCACTCCAAAATTCCAATGTTCACACTCATCCCACCTAAGTACAATCCCACACATTTCTATTTTTCGCTATTTAGGCTACTCCGACTGTCCGACATTCTAAATGAAGCTGTGCGCTATAATGTACCTACATAGATACCATATTATTTCTGTAGAATAAAAATAAATAAACGCAGACTAAAATAAAATGCAATTAAAGCCATAATTCACAATAAACAGTCGCTGGTCGAGAGGATACAACTAATATAGGTAGTACACAGGACAGGATGAGGGGGTAGCTGTTGGCGAGAGGAAAGAGGGCTAAAAGATTTAGTCATATCACGGGGAACCATACTGGCTGTTTTGTTCAAATAATAACAACATGGTTTGGTGAAAAATTAAAATATTAATTACACCCAAATCCAGACAGAGGAGAGGGGAAGGAATGGAGGGAGTATGAGGGGAGGGGTATAAAACGAGATAGGAGAAGGCTGAATAAAAAATAAGGTGGGAGGGGATGGAAGGGAGCATATATAGGTATACCCTATATTAAGGGGGGGGCAGACAGGGTCGTATTTAGGGGGGGGGGAGCGAGGACCCCCCGGTATTGGGGGGGAGCGAGGACCCCCGGTATATCACTTGGACTCTCCCGCCCGCCCTCAAGAAATATTCTGTGTATGAGAGAGGCTGTATTGAAAATATAGAAGGTAATAATGATTATGAGTAAGGGACGTGCGGCGAAATAATAGGTACTATGTTGAGTGTTCGACTAGCTGACGTGTATTCGCCTCACATTCCCTGAACTGGTATGAACATTGGCTGTTAATAATATTCAGTTCAAGAGACAATTCGTGTTCTGAAACACCCGGTTAATGTTTTGAGTAGTATGAAATATTTGGTATCTTCTTCCCGTCATCGCGTCTATTCAAAGTCTAGGTTAAAAATTATCTATGCATTAATCACTAGCTGTTTCGTGAAAGTGACTTTTTGATTTGGCCATATTTTACTTGAACTCGAAATGATTTTAATGTGTATTCGCGCTCTCGAATATATATATATAGTAGATACTCTTGGAAAAGTTCGCTCTAACTTTATCATACGTGGAACCCATCTCGACTGTTGTTCAAATAGATAACAACATGGTTTGTTGAAAAATTAAACTATAATTACCCCTAATCAGACGAGAGAGGGGAGGAAGATGGAGTATGAGGGGAAGGGTATAAAACGAGATAGGAGAAGGCTGAATAAAAAATAGGTGGGAGGGGATGGAAGGGAGCACTATATAGGTATTAACCTATCATTAAGGGGCGGCGGGCGCAGACAGGGTCGTATTTTGGGCCACCCCCCCCCCCCCTCGACAAAATCCTGTGTATAGAGGAGGCTGTATTGAAAATAATAAGGTGACTGGCGAGGTAGGATGAAATGAAATATTCGACATGATTACGGCACGAAATAATAAAGGTTTCATATGACATTTCGGCTGCCCTCCGATCTC
Source organism: Diaphorina citri (assembly GCF_000475195.1). Classification (NCBI taxonomy): domain Eukaryota; kingdom Metazoa; phylum Arthropoda; class Insecta; order Hemiptera; family Psyllidae; genus Diaphorina; species Diaphorina citri. Next base: position 66,408 of record NW_007377654.1, read on the forward strand.
TCTAGTCCGTGTTCGAATTACTCTCACATATCCCGAGCATTGCTTGTTTATTAAAATTAGCATTAGAACACTAAGTTCGTGTTCTGAAACACCCGTGATTAGAGTTATAGAAAAGAAGATAGTTTGAGCGTTCTTCTTTACCGGTCCAATCCGTATAAAAAGTTTAGGTTGAAAAAAATCTCTTGGCTTTTCTCCCCCCCCCCCGTTCGAAAAATTGACATTTTCACTTGGCCATATTTTATTTCTTGTTAAACTCGAAGGGATTTCCTAAAGTGTACCTCGGAAACCCTCTCGAAAACTGGAAAGATATCTCAGTAAATATCCTGGAAAAGTTTTTCCTCCGAAACTTTTTCGAGAGTGAAACAATTTGAAAATAATCCAAATAAATTGATAAAATTCTTAAATAAATGTACCTAATTCGATTCGGAGGAAAAAAATATTTTGTTTAAGTTCAACTTATACTTATACCTTCACAAGATAAGTTCCCTTTGTTTTCCCTTTTCTGATCAAAATCAAAACATTGTGTTCTGAGCAGGTAGCCTAATGTAGGTACTCGCAAAAAGTCCTCATGATAAGCCTCTTGCTCCAAACACTCTGCAATCTCTACTTACTTAACATTCATGCAAGTTGTACTTTGGTAGTTAAGTACATAGACATAGCTATATACCACGAGTGGACATGGGTATTTACTATTTAGTCTCTTCCTTTGCCGGGGATTCGTATGATTTCGTCTGCCTTACAATGCGCCCTTGAGCAGTTTGGTCTAAACTTGTAGAAAGTTTATCATCACTAGATTTGCTGTCTAATCTAATCTCAATAATTTAAGTAAACTAAAAGCCAAAGGCCTTGTTTAAAGCGGCCTCAATTAAACCATCTTGAAAATATCCCAAACACAGAGAACACTTTAGAGAGCCTTTGGGCGATATTGCTACAAAATTTCTTGTATTGAGAATTCTGGTACAGAGGGAAAGGGTCAGCAAAGTTTTGATGGGATAAAATGAGAAGCGCATACCATAAAGAAGGTTTAATTTTATCTGCCTTCTCCGAACCCTGTGTTCCCTAACCCATCTTATTCTCTCCTCCAACCCTAATTTATCCTAACCCATCCCATCCCGTTCCAACCCTAACTCCGACAATCCCGGCATCTTCCATGTTTGTCCTTATCTCGCTCAGCCAAAATTGTATGTTGCCTTGAATTTAGAGAGCTGTTTGATACTGTTACTTAATATGTGCTTACAATCTTTACTCGTATCGTTCTACTTGGAGCTTTGTGATTAAGTGTACATTAACAACTTTTAGTACATTTTGCATAATGGTCTGATCTCTGATATGAATAATTTAAATAGCTTCATTCTCACAGCTGATTCATGTTTATAACAGGGTATCTTATAAATTATAACATACTGAAAGCTAACTATTAGACACAACGCGACGGCGACGTATAAAATATACGTCTCACACTCCTACAGTTTAATGGAAAAGCAATTTCACTAGAATATGTTAGGTAGGCAATACCCTCTAAAATACTAGGTTCAATGTTCAATTTACATTTTCTTGCAGGTATCTATGTACATTGTACATAGGTAGGTATTAGGATTATTATCTAATACCTACATATGTAGATACCTACCTAACTATTATACCGAAGTACCTACACAGAAACAAATTATCTATGTATCCCTACATCAAATTCATTTCCCTGGCAAAACACACTGTTGGCATTGAAATAGCAACCCCAAGAATAATAAGAAAAGTACTTACCCTCTCACTGCCAGAAGCTGCAATGAAATTACCCAACCTTTTGTTACATGGATGAAGGCAGACTTACACCTATATATCTCGGTATTTTCAGAAAGTGAAACTTTACGTGAGTATAATAGGATACATGGAAGGATGTACGGCAAGGCTTAAGCTGAAGAAGGTATAGCTATACCCATGTACTTCAAGGAAAGTATGCCAAACTTCACCCCTATAGCTGCGGGTAATGCGGCTAGAGATCCTAAAATATCAGCCGTCCTTTCCCAAAATCTTTAATAGGAGTAATTCATACAATATTACAGGTGTACTTAATGTTTAAATACACATTACCCCCCAGGTAACCGCTCAAATTTTCAGTTTTCATTATTTGCTTAGGCATGTCAAGAGAAGGCATTGCGGCTCACAATTTTGGGATAGATTTCTCATCAGTGTGCTGTGGATTTTGGCTTTCGTTGAAGTAGAGCAACACCTGACGGATTGGTTTTCGCTTGGTTCATGACAAAGAGAAATAAGAACTCACTGCCAATGGCCATAGTGGGAACTCACCGTTTACTTTTCTTTACTCCAAAATATGTAGGCAAGGAACACAATGCCAGAAATGGCAGAATACACATAATTAGGAAAACACAAGTTTCTGTCCTCTTGACTATTTCTTTTCCCTCGTGAACGTGAAGCCACCAGAAGTGAAAGGGGCCTTTTCATTAGTGATATCTGGTACCCTAATACAGTGGGAGCTTCCAGAGAGAAAGCGAGGTACCTTCCAAAGGAAATGGTGGGGGAGGGGGTGGGAAGAACACGAATATTACCTCGCATTAGACTCTCTCCCCTCCTCCCTTGCTTAGTTTTCTATCCTAATGTGTTTATTTACATTCCATTTAAATATAAAAGGCTGAGATGAGATTCGTGTTGTTTCATGTCATTACCATCTGTTTCCACTCACTTCCATTTTGTCTGTCCTAATTCTTCTGCTTTTTTTCACACTGATTCCATTTTCCATTATCACCCCCCTCATCTCTTTCTCTCTTCATCCTCATTTTGATTTTACTCTTTTTAAAAAAGCCTTACACCTAGGAAATAGTCATTGCGTGTTTGTCTATGCTTAAAAACTTGAGAATATGTTACGACTTTATTGAGTCCTGCTTAACTCATCGCTAAATTTTATTTGTAGGTTCCATTAGATGTGTATGTATAAATGTCTATCATCCAATTAGGGATCTACCTGTTCTCACTTTCTCGTTGGGAAGTTGAGTTGTACCTACTCGTGTGTTTAAAGTATCAGCTTTAAACGAGTCTTATTTCTAGTTGCACAATCAATATAAGAACACAATCAGCATTATAATCAACAAAATAATCATGAATATGTGATAGTCAAGCCTATATGTAGAGATAAAGAAATTTGTGTTTATCAGAATTCAAAATTCTTTTTGGTTTGTTTAAATTTCTGTTTTTCAGAAGCCTTTTTGGTGGGTTTAATCACGAAACATCATTAAAGATTATGTAATTTTCAATGTCATTGTTGTCATATCAGCAAAACAGCTTTCCAAAGCAATTTTTCCAACTGCGTCCCAGTAATCGACCTGGGAATAGAACTATTTCTTTAATCTTTTTCTTCTAATGTTTTAATTCAACTTGCAACTATTTTCCCTGAACTGAAATCCATAACAACAATTATTATGAGATTTGCTGGCCCGGAGCCAAGTTGTTGTTAAGTTTGTAGTTTGCTGATTGAATTAACGTTTCAAAAATATATCTTTAGTCCTAATCCTGAATTAGAACATCTTACAAGTTTAGTGGAAAAGTTCTCCTCCCACAGAAATTAAATTTATACTGGATCTTGAAAGTTAATGAAGGAGACATTCCATGTTCAGGCCTAAAGAGTTTTGTAGGGAGGATTGTAGCAGGAAAGAAAGGGGAACTTGTAGGGAGGAAAAAGATTTAGGGAGGTAGGTATATTCAGAAACATAATCATAAACTCCATGAGCCCTAATGGGTATTGAAATTTGAAAAGTCCCTTTATCTAGGTAGTTATACTATAGAAAAAGTGTAACCTACAGCACAGTTTTTTCCCCCCAGAGTTTTTCCCTTGAAAAAACTAGCTAGCTATGACTATATGCTAAACGGCTATGACTCCCAGCAACCGACTTTGAATATCCCGGTATACTTTTTTACCCTGAGTTGACGGAATTTGAATAGACAGCTAATACCGGAGCACACACATTCATCGTTCGATGAGAAATTAGCCTCGTATACGTGCCTTCGTCTGAAAATATTACTGTACGATGTATCTGAAATTAATTTCAAATTCCGATCACATTCAATGTCATTTTGCCTCCCCCGCCTTTCCATTTTCCAACCCCTCTGGAAAAAGTTTTTCCAGCACTAATTTATGTTTTCAATCCATTCCGTTTTTTCCATCAAAATTTCTCATCTTCCCTGCCTTCAGCACGTCATGTGAAGGTATAGGTTATGGGTTCACCGTCTGATATAAAACTTACAATAGGTATACTTTGTATATTACACGTTCAATATAGGTAGGTATGTAATTTACTGAGCTGTGATTTGACTTTCAGACAAATAGGTATAGGTATCTAGAAGGTAGGTATTTTATGTATTGCTGAGATTAAAAAGAGTGGCAGATTTTGGGGGTGAGTGGTTTATGTTGAAAAATAATAAACCCCGACTTTCTGAAACAATTCTGTTGTTAAATTTGACTCAGTTGGAATAAGGTTGGATGAATTGAATTTCAGCAAGTTTCATTTAAATTTTAAACTGATGGTAGGTATCTGTCACAAATTATTATTTGCGAAGTTCTACATATGTATCTTCGTATACAGACTATAAAGGCATTGGGGAAATCACCCATGTATCACAATTCCTACCCTTTGTTCTGTTATTTTTTATTCATATGCAATTCCGCTGTTTTGGCCGGTGAGACATACCTAATTTGGCTGATATTGGAAGTTCGTAATAGCCTGAAGTACCAAGTCTAATATTTCACGTATTTCTTGTACAGACAATGCAATGTAGCTATCTGTGATCATCCATGAACATCCTATATTTGGAACAAAAAACTAAAAACGATAATGATAATAATATTTATTTCAGCTTTCCTGTCTTTTCAGTTCGGGAAAGATGGAATTTCTTTTTGAATTTTGTCGATAAACAAAATTTATGAACTTTCCGGCGTGGTCTTTCCCGTGACTTTTTAGCTGAGGAAATTGTGTCGTAGCGAAAAGAAGAAAACTTATTCTATCCATGGTAAAAAGTTTTCAATTTTATTGCCAAAATAGCGGTCGTGATGCTGTTCTATCCGACCGAACCTCTTCAAATCTGATGGCAGTCAAGAATCAAGCCCATTGGGGAGTTCTTTTCATCCTTTACATTACAGAAAGACCAGATAAGGAGAAGAGGAGAAGTGCAAGAGGAGAAGAAAGTGATAAGGATTCAAAATTTAATAGCTGCATGGTAAATATCGCTCGTTTTCCTCAATTACCTGAGTGTGGTCAAGTCCAGGAGTAATAAAAAAACTTTACCATGATATGAGAGAGGAGATGCATTTTGATGGATTTATTACCAAGCGCTATCCGTGGAGGGTTCAAATTCAAAGCAGGAATGGTTCGCTTCAAGTGCATAAAAATCTGGTGTGAACATCACACGACTTTCCTTATCCTATTGGAAGATGCTTATTTGGGTGTTCCTCTATTGTGACTTTATCAATATCTCTAACTGTGTAGTCAGTATAGATGAAAACCGCCAAAAAGTAGTCGAAAGCCGCCAAAAAGCGCCCGAAATACCGCCATCTGCAGCACCTATCCTAACCAAAAGTTTCGTGTTGCATTCTTGTCACATTTGACAGCTGCATGCCAAATTTCAAGTCTCTAGCTCTTACCGTTCTCGAGATATTTTGTTTAGAGACAGACACACGGACCAATGGCTGAAACTTTGGATTTAGGCTCTATAGGGACCTCAAAACGTGTTTTGACACTAAAAACTGACCATTAAAAATTTGACCCGATTACATTACTTTCCTTCCTATACCTAGGATAAGGAAAGTAAAAAACATATAATCTCATGCAACCTAATTCTGAATGACGACCATCATCTCGCATTTCCCGCCGGTGTGCATAATGCTCCTGGGTCCCCTGGGACATGACTATAAAACAGAATGTTCCACCTCTCCTGGTCCTTTTAGACAGGATTGCTTGTGTTATGGTAGCTCTCTGTGGACTGATATCTAGGTCTAGAGTCTAATCTCTTCAAGTGCAGACTCGGTCTAATATAATGTTCTACTGAATTTAGTCTGTTGTTAGCGTCTGATATTCCTATATTCTCCTATTGAATATTGTTCAATGTGCAAAACATTCAAATTCAGAAGTTGAAACGCAGAATTGATTGGGCTATAAAACTAGCTATACTGTTGTTGATATCTTTATGAGATTGGACAAACGGAATCGGGCATTCCTTGATCTCACCTCCAGAGAAACAAGGATATCAAACGCTGGAAAACATACTGAAGGTCTAAAGAGGTCACCATTGCCATTATGAATGTGTATATTAAGCAGGGCAGATATAAACATCCCTTTCATTTGAAAACCCCTACTAGAATCTCATGTCCTGATGGTATTATCCCCACGAGGTCCCTGAGGGATGCCAATTTTGCTTCTTGGCATACATTTATTTCACATCAAAGCTATTCGAGAGAAGATTTTTCTTTTATTTTAGAGGGAAGGGAAGAAAATAGATTGATGATGATAAAAAAAGGAAAATGTGTTTTTCAAAGGTTATTCGAATTTTCCGTATTCCAATAATTTATCCATTCAGATACTAATTTTTTATGCATTCTCTACTATAAAATCAAATTGGTTATATTTGCATTTGGCACATAATAGTATGTATTTATTTATTACTCACCTATAGGATGGGACACATTGTCAGCGAATTGATAAGCAAATCCATGAATTCCCAACAGATGGAATACTCTTTAAAGCAGCAGCCTTTTCTGTATTGGCAACCAACAATCGAGCCAAAGCTACCATGTACTAACAGAAATGAAGTTCAATGTTGAACCACCCTATCGACTACAGAACAAGCTTAGGAAGTAAGCCAAGGATCAGTCCCAATACTCCCAATGCCAATATCATTTTATTAAATTAAAAACATGCAGGGATTAAGAAAATACAGAGGAAAATCGATAACCCTAGCCTCCAGCAGTTATGCAGTGGCAGATCGTGAGATTTTCAAAGGGGGAAGATGTACGATGTACCACCCATATGTACGAGAATTCTGTAAGCCAATTTGCTGGTAATCTTAGAATCCAGGTTCAAGAGTATCACTTACCTACTACTATTTCCGGGAAGTGGTCAATAGGGGTTGGGCGGAAAAGCCCATAGAGAGAAAGGGAAGCAAGCGGTGTTTCCCGGAAAGACAAGATTCGTCTCAACTTTAGGTGGAAGATTCGTCTCAGTAAAAAGTATTACACGATTCATATCGGATTTTTTTTTTTTTTTTTTTTGGAAATGGCCTACCCCTAATTCGTCTCAGAACAGAAAAAGGGTACTGCACGATTCGTCTAATTTCACTTTTTTTCTCATGAGTAAAATAGGTGGAAGATTCGTCTCAAAAAAGGTCTATTCCTAATCCGTCTCAGGACTGAAAAATGGTACTACACGATTCGTCTAATTTCTCTTTTTTATCTCAGGATTAAATACTGTAAAACACGCCACTGAAGTTATCCATCAGAGTGTGTTTGTCAAATGAAGCCCTAGGACGGTGCATGGAAAATGGGTGTGGGTATTTATTTTTCCCCATTCAATATCCAGTATCCAGTAGATTTTATCTCGTGACCCAATGTAGGATTTATCTGGTCGTACAACAAGGTGTGCCTTCTAGTTCTCGAGGCAAAGAGATTAATTTGACATAATTCCACGACAGCTTTACATAATATGACATAATTTAATTGCAAATTTCCTCTTACTAACATAATACCTACTACCTATGTATGTATTAGGTAAGGGGTTACTATGGGTTATACATACTTATACGTATTTAAGCTTTCTTTTAGGTCTCATTCTACTTGTTGTTGGCAGAACTACCTATTCAGTATGCGATCATAAATCACAAGCTAGTTCTGTCCCTTCATCTCCTCGTGAAATCCGAGTATCTCCATTATGAACAGTATCAACAGGTGACCACTATACCTTTTAGGGAACATGGGACTTTCTGAGTGATCTACATTCAGGACTCGGAAACTCTATTATCCATGGAGAAATTCTGAGGACACGTCTAAGCCACGAGGTCAGAGAATGTCCTAGATTCCTCCAAAAGCTTTTTATCTGAGAAATCTGTGTCACATCTTGCCAGGTAGAGCGTTTTTAAATTAAATTTTTTTAAAGACCATGATGAAAAATCGCATTAAAATATTATGCTCAATTTATTCAGCTGTGATACACCACAACATAGGTACAACATGGGTATATATATAAAAAAATTGTGTCACTCATTCTCTTTCTGTTTGAAACTTTACAATTTACAAAACATTTTGCAGTGTTACCAACGAAGGAGAAAAAAATGTTGCACTATTAATTTTAATTAAAATTGCACTCCCGTAATTCTGAGGATGGCTGCCTCTACTCCCCTCACAAGAGGAAGAAATAGGTAGTTTTTATTTTTTTTTTTTAATTATTTTTTTTTTAGAAAAAAATTTATAAGTATAAAACCAAGGAAGAAATATCATAATTTTATGAAGATCTGCTGTTTTAACCTCGAAAAGCGTGTGGTTTCTATTTAAATGTATTAAGAATGTAAAGTTGTAAACTCATGTCGCATGTCGTGTCTAGACTACAAGGAATGTTTGCTTTCAAAGGGATTTAAGTATTATTATACTTATCCTTCTAATGTAAGGACTCGTAGGTACTTATTCAGTATCCAGTTAGCCACAGTAGTACATTAATATGTAATTGAAATGGGTATCCACTTAACCAGGAGTTCCTTCTCATTGATCTGTCTACTACCCTCAATCGGTGCTTATAACTTAACTTCAGTGGCAAGGTAGCATCATCTATAGGTGTTTTCTACTATGTGTACAATAATCTTTCTCCTTTCTGACAGTTTTATGACTTTTCTGGATGAGTGGAGTTGAATAATGGATGTTATTTTTCTATGAAATTTGAAATCCCATATGAAATGTACAGTTCTACCAAAATGTCAAGGAGAAAGAAACCAATATGTAAACAAACAAATAAAAACCCCAACTTGAAGGTTTTTCCAGAAAAAAAAAAACAACAATTCTGATTACTTTCAAGAGTGTTTTAGCCCTTTGGGTACTCAAGAAAGATACATAGATTTTCATATTAGTCACACTGATACTGTTGGGCTAATTTCGGCTTTCCGCGGATTTTTATAGATTTGCCTTCTGCTGGTCTCGAACCCAGGAAAAGTTAAGAATTGGTAAATGGGTATATTGTAGGTATACCGTATACCCATGTATTCTTTATCAAAACGTTTATATCAATATATAACCAATTGGTTAACATTGGCACAGCTTGTTTGACCTTTAATTGGGCTGGGTTCTGACAATACCCACATCACTCGGAAAGTGTCAGAAATAAACCACCTCACGAAGTTAGGGTTAATAGATTAGGTAGTACTGGACCACAATGTAAGGTCAATTTCGATTCTATCTGACATTTTACTTCTAAGCTGTCTTCTTATTTCGCTTATTCAATTACCATTCTGGCTGTCTCTTGAAAGATAACATGAAAGTTTTAACTTGTGTAGGTAATACCTCTGTGGCCTCAATTTATTGGATCTCTTTGGAAATTGAATACGAATTGAGGCCAAAGAGCTTGTGGATTCTATACTTTTCTTTGAAAAGAACAGTTATCTTTAATCTTTATCTAAAGTGTTTTTTCCTAAGGTTGTATAAGGTGACCTGCCATTTCAATGAGGTGTAGCACATACATAAATATAACTACTTGTAGTAAGACATAAAGGATTTATATCTATCCCAATGCAGTTTTAAAATAGGAGCAATCCCCCCCCTCCTCGTCGACACATCCTCTTGAGTTTGTGCACCTCCAAAACCAGAGGGCTATATGAGCCCATGAAAAACATGGTATCAAATTCATCGGTTTGAAACTTCCCAGGAAGTTAAAAGGCTTTGAATCCGAACAAAAGATTTTTCACAGAAGGAAGTATTCTGTACAACAAGGATGCAACTTTGGACATTGTTGATGAAGTTCAGGATATTCTGAGAGTGGACAGTAAAATGTGGATGGAATAAAAAGAGGCGAGAGAAAGAATGATTGGAAGAGAGACACAAAGGGAGCGATAAATTAACAAAAGGTAAAAATCATGCTGTTATTTTTTTTTTCTACAGTCTGCACACAAACAAACATCATTTCTCAACATGCCAAAAACAATGAGAGTTCCACAGACAGACAGAGAGAGAGAGAGAGAGAGAGAGAGAGAGAGAGAGAGAGAGAGAGAGAGAGAGAGAGAGAGAGAGAGGGAGAACGTGAGAGATAGAAAGAGACAGAGAGAGGGGGAGAGAGAGAAAGGGGAAGAGAGAGAGAGGAGAAAGAGAGAAGGGAAAATAGGAGAAAGAGAAGGAGCTAAAGAACAAAATGTCTGACGTGAAAATACTGTGGTACCTCTGCCTGCACCACTCAAACAAGCTGAAGGAAAAAATTGGTATCTAGAAATGGAGGGAATGGAAAGAGGGCGACAGGGGAATTGGGATCCACCATAGAAACCTGAAATCTACTCCTAAAACGTTCTTAAGCTGCGTCCACACTTCGATCGTCGATGGACGCCCGTAGACCAAGTGTGCACGAAGCTCTTTATAGGTTTAACATTTGAGTTTTGAGTGGTTCGTATTTCCTATCCCTCCCTCACTTTCCCTCTACCTTCCTACCCCTCTCCTCCCTTTCTCTCACACATTCCCTCATCTCTTCATTTTCGTCGGTACCTAGAAATAGCATTTCAAATTCCCACATGCATTAGCACAGGAGTACAGATTACAGGAATGATTCCTTTACGTTCACACCGCAAGAGTGTGCATCTCGTAATGAGATTATTGAGGGACTCGAATCAAAGTGACAACATGCATACTCAATTATTGAGTGTGCTTTAGCACGTGAGTACGTGAGAGTGAGCACCCTTGCAGCAGGGCCGTATTCAGGGACATGGGGCTCAGACCCCACCCATTTTTTTTTTTTTTTTTTTTTTCCCCTAAATGCAGTAAATTTTTTCTGTTACGCCGAAAATGACCTTTTAATGCAGTAATATCTGTCTGTTACGCTGAAATAGACCTTTTTTTGTTCTCTATTCACCAGAAAACGGTTTGACCGTTGAGAAGAGTACTGAGTTATGCTTGGTCCCGCACAAAAGACGGGGTTACCCACTAGTAGGTATACATATAGGTACTAAAATATGGGCCTTTAATTTGGAGCATCCACCTCCCCCCCAATAAGCCACTGTCCAAATTCTTGCCTCCCCTCCTCGCTGAAATCCTGGACATGGGTCTGCCATAATGTGCTTAATACGAGTATCTTCCTGGTATATTGGGATGTACAAATTTACAGGTCAGTAAGCCCATCTGAAGTGAGGATGGATAATAGGTGTATTTTGGAGTACCTTATCCTTCGATAGAGGCTGCGACGAGTACTTTAGATTGGTAACATGAGTTCTTCTCTTCTCCTCCTTCTGCTCCTTCGTCGTCTTCTTCTTCTCCTCCTTCTTCTCTTTCCTCTTCTTTTTCTCCTCCGATGAGTAATGTGTAATGTGATTTCTTCTCTTTCTCCTCCTACTTCTGCTCCTTTGTTTCTTCTCTTTCCTCTCCTTCTTCTTCTGCTCCTTCGTCTTCTTCTTCTCCTCCTCCTCCTTCTTCTCTTTCCTCTCCTTTTTCTTTTTATCCTCCTCCTCCTCTTTCTTCTTCTTTTTCTTCTTCAACGGTTAAACGGACGACTGTCTTGATTAGTTTGTCATCATGTCCAACAGAAGGTACTCTCGCCTTATCTCTCTCACTCTCTCTTTCTCTTTTTCTCTCTCTCCCTCCCCCCTTCGTCTATCTCTTTTTCTCTCTGTCTCGCTCGTCAGTTCTGTTTCAATAATTAAATTTATTTTGCAGTTGTCTCTTCCGTTCTTTTTTCTACAAAAATTGAATGAGCATAGAGATAGGGAGGTGGAGCCGAGAGACACATATTTCGTGGAAGAGTGAAGAGAGTGGAGGAGGAGGAGGAGAAGGAGACGAGAATGAGGTGGAGAAAATGAAAATTAAATAGAACACTCCGGGATAGGGAGGGATTCCAAATTAATTTCTATTTTGTTAATTGAAAGAAATACTGTGGAACATTTCGGGATAAAGTTTAGACAACGAATGTAACGGAGAAACACTTTTCATTTGCGGTGGAAATTTCTCGCTTTCTCGTTTGGGGGCCGATACGACAGGGTTGAGATGGGACAGGATCGAATGCCAACCACAATCATATATCTCCATTGGGTAGATCTGACAGGGAACGATATGGCAAATGATAAAGAGAGGGTGGCTTTCCGGTTTTCGGATACAACTTTTTGTTCCTCCCAAAGTTCAAATTCATATGTGTGAAAAAGTCACTTAATCCGATGGGGGGGCTCAGGTACATATATGGGAAGTAGATGATTGTCAGAATATTGAATTTTAAATCGAAAGCAAGGGCCGCACAACACTTTTCTCCCAAGGACCCATTCCTATCAAAGTGGGACATTGGAGCACCTGCTATTATTTCTCAATTATGTTTATTGCGCTGAAATCTCATTGTAAAATAAAATTGTCATTTTCTCCCCTTCTCCTACATTTTTCTCCTTGTTTCATACTGTTTTCGCGTACTCTCCCTAGAGGGAGAAAGTAGCCTCCTCTCTCTCTCTCTCTGTACTCTTTCTTTCCGACTCCTCCATGTCCTCTTTTCCTATGAAAAGCAAGTTGGACATTTGAAAACAAAACATTTTTTATGAACACACTTACCTCTCTACCATACAACCCATAACAAACCCAAGGAAAAAATAATGTTTGACCCAATTTTCTAAAATGCCCCCTAGAACAATGTCCAACTCCTAAATTCCCCCCCCACCCCGAAAGAAAACCCCAGATGTTGAAAATGTGTTCGGGGGGTCAGGAAATAAAATTTACCCAAATTATTTTGTCCGAAGAAGAAAGGGAGCGCGGGGACAGAGGGAATATACATATCCCGGGCTAAATATTCCATATCTCTATACTTTTCAACACTAAAACCATACCCACATACAATGTGTTAAACAGAGACAATGAATAAGAGGGTGTGAAAGAGACACATAGATAACGTGGCCAGGCAGAGGAAGAGAGATGATACAAGGATAACGAGCGAAAAGGTTTTATTTGTGAGAAAAAGTTACAAATGCTTTTAGCTCTCAGAGTTACGTATACATCTTCAAAGACCAAATTCTGAAACAGACGCGGATTCCACACCAGCCGACAGATGAGATTAGCAATTTAAAACAAATTTCAGATGAAATCATCAGAGAACATTCAAAGATATAGGTGGATAATTATTTTGTCGGTGAAAGAAAATGAGCAATATCACACAATATCAAGATCAAGACAATCATAAAAGTAATACCTAATAATTTATTATTCTCTGTAAATCAACTCACCCAAATTTATATCTAAATTGTGGAGATAGTTGAAGGACAAAGTGATACCTTACTAAGAAGATGTTCCTATAATCATTTCTGTATGAAATTAATTTTCGGTACTGACAATGACCTTACTGAAAACACTCAAGTTCAAGATATACGTCATTGTATAACCCCAGTACCAGTACAAATTAACGAGAAACTTCTTGCGTTGAGTTTCGAGAGAAGTTGAAGAAAACTTATGGCGAACACAGAAATAATAGTGGAAATTAGACATAATGAAAACCCCAAGCCAAGCACTTTCTTGTGAGGAAAATATCAAAAGTTTAATTATACCCCCAGCTTGCTGCAGGCTCAATTCTTGCGATAATATTATTTGTTCTTGGGTGTATAAGATAAATAAAACATACATACTAAGTTTATGGAAAGGAAAACAAAGACCTAAGATTATACAGAGCAAGTCGCATCATTGCTTATTTATAATTATTATCCTTGTATTCCTTGTACTTGAACTTTACTCTCTCAAGTTCAATGTACGGGCATAGGTTTTTGGCCTCAGATAATCCTTCAACTGCCGACATTTTTCAAAAATACTATGATTCCTATTTCAATTCACACAACAGACACAGTTGGCAAGTGGGCAGGAACTCAGATACCTCAATGTAGCAAAATAATAAATTTTGCGTTTCGATGTTGCTAGATTTATGGACTAGCGTTTCTTGGAGGTGTGGGCCCCCCATTTGTATTCCTCATTGCGGCTAGCATTATCAATGATAATATTTGTAGATATTATCTACAAAGTGCCTTTCTACAGACATTTAAAATCAAGTAAGAGTTGTGCAAATGTCAACCTTCCATCCTCGTTTTGTTCGTGACACATGAGGTTCAAATGTTTTCTAAAGTTCGTCTTGCTGCCTCTCCGTCAAGATATTAAATTAATTTCCAAAGAGGAAATAGGTATCATTTTCTTGCTAGGGACATCGTCGCAAAATGTAGGAGCAGTGAACAAAAGAAAAAGATATTTCCCAGGAAGAGATTGTGAGGAGTAATAGATAGGATGATTGGGAATGGAGGAGAGGAGATGGAGTTGACATGGTTTACAGGAAGTGGTGGACTGAATTTGTTAAGAACAGAATAATGACTGAGGATTTAATGAAAATGGTTTCTGTAACTAATACTGCAGGTATTTTGCTCGTATAAATCTTACATATTCTTGAGAGTTCATTGCAACATTGCATTAATTAGACTTTTACTTTACTATTGACACTACTTGTTGCTACCTGTATATTGAAAGCCCAGAAGAGATTCGAATAGTCTACTACCTAACCTCTTCTGGGCTTTCAACATAGCAACGAGTGTCCATGATAAAGTAAGTATAATTATTGCTCATATTGTATACCCAATTCTGGTTTAAATTTCAAGTTCTTTTCACTTACTTAGAACCCTTATATCGAATGATTCATTTTCTTTAATACCTTGAATTGATCGGAGAACACCCCTCTGGAACACCTTACAATTTTCTTGTAAAACCACAGAATAATTTTTCCCCTCGAAGTTAATTAAGTATTAAAGCACAATAAGCATGAATCTTTTCATTATCTTTTTTCGAATAGTAATAATAATTTCCTGAATTCAAATTTAATGTCTTAGATTGCTTTCTCATTTCTTGTGAACAGAATCTTAGCTTTCCCAAGAGAAGTTTGTAAAGAAAATGGCAGTGAACGTTTTTATGATTATTTACCTACATTACTTATGTAGAATTGTAAAATAAGTTACATACGTACAGTATGGGTTTCTATTACATATGTAAAATAAATAATTATGTACCCACACGGAATGAATGTTGTTTACAAAACAAAGAGTAATAACACCATACTTGGAACCCTCCCAACAGTACTTAATATTAGGTTGTATTATAGCTGTCTACATTAATAGATACCCATACTAATAGCTATAACTTAACTAAGTAATACATTATACATATAAATTTGCTTTAAAATCACACAAAAGTTACATACGCTAATCTTTTCGTAAATTAATTTCCACAGATCCTTATCTACTTAGTGACATAAGTATAGGAGGAAGCAATGAGCAGTTCTTTGCTCAGTGAAGTCACATTATCTTCCTAGTTATTAGTTACATAATTTGATATAAAAAGTAATTTTATTCTTTTCATTGATTATCTTCATTTTGAATTTCTTTTGTGCACTCTGTTCATCCCCGCTTCTTTTCTTCTTTCTTTTGAATTTACATCAGCAGTTTAATTTCCTTCTTCTTGGACTCTGTTATAATGAGAGCGTATTCTACATATTTCCAAGTTTTTATCCAGATATGCCATCATTGTTTTGGGAATTTCTTGGTTTACCATTACAGTCTTTCGGTGTCATGTTGTTTATGAATAATAATAATTGTAGATTGTAAATTGCTTTAGGAATATCAATAAATATAACACCTAAGATACTTTTAAACAAATTGTGACCCTGGTGAAACAGTAGACAAAATGAATTATGAAGAAAAGGATTACTCTCTGACCCGTGAGTGCCTGCGATAGCACGGATACCAGAGCCCAAGCATCTTGCGGTTAATCCTTTATAAAATTTTGTCAAGTAGCAATCATAAAATTGTCAACTGAAGCGTGAAAGCCAAAGGACTTTGAGTTGAGTAATATTAATATCCTGTCTCCCATTTTTTTTTTTTTTTTCCTCTCCACTTTTTCACAAGTACTCCGAAAAGTTAATTGAAATTTTCTTCTGATAAACCTTTATCTTGTTCAAACTAGGATCCTCGGTTCAAAGTAGCTCAAATGAAATTACTTTCCATAATCTGGATTTGAAAATTATTCAAGCGAAAGAGGGAGGAAAAAAACATACATTAAATGGCCGGAGGCATACGTTTTAAATGTAAAAAATTGTTAGGGATGATTTTGAATTTTTTTTGGGTAAATTTTCGTAGTTTAAAAAACTCTTTTGTGTGTGTTTTTCAACAAATTATTTAATGTTTTTATCTGCATGAAAGTTTTATGTAAATAGGACATTAATTTTCAAGTCTGGCGTATTTTATGAAACAGAACTTTGGGAAGAACATATGTTGTCCATGTTATAAGTTTTAATGTGTTAGAAAATTCCTTCTTTTTTGTGTCCTTTTTTCAGAAAGAAAAAAAAGAATATGAACTTTTTGTGTTGGGACTTTAGAGCTTAGATAGGTACCTTCAGGGCATTAGTGAGAAATTTTAGCAAAATTTGTGATAATGTTCTCACAGGACTATGATGGTCTGCTGTTAGAAACCTTTCCCTGTGCAACGGAGCATGCCAGCATGTCGACCACACATCAGCCCCAATCTGAAAACTCTGGGAACAACATTAAATCCTTTTGAATTTAAATTTTACATTCAGATTTCATCAAAATTTCAAAATTCTACCCCCTCCCCTTGTTCCTGTTAAAAAGACTTGGTCTCAATAGAATAAAGTTAATCTCATAATACCGCTCCCATAATCCCAACTTTTGGGATCATCTTTGACTTTGGGCCAATACGAAAGTCCCTTGACCCCATCCAATAGCAATAGAGGCATTGTTATTAAGCATTCCCCGTTTTATTTTTAGTAAGTTACAAAGACAACCGGGAGTTGGTCTCATAGTTAATATATATTTGGCCTAATTTCTCTGTGGAAAAAATTCAAAGGGGAAAAATAGAAATATATTATTTTTCTTTTTAACATAATAAAAATAACATCAGCTGGTTTGGGAGGCGAGAGATGGAGGGGAACAAAATCAATTCCACTTCAGAAGCTCCCTCTTCCTACCCTTTACTGGATGAGGGATGAGGAGTTTCTTCGCCTTCTGCTCCTCCTCCTCCTGTCCGTCCTCTTCCTACATCATTCCTTTACGAAAGATAGACAAGTATTTCAACCTTACAGCATTCTTTTACCATTAGAATCACGCTTCGGAATTTCCGTATCTCATTGCATGAATTTCTCTCCGAGTGCTGTGGAAATTCTTCGTGTTTCAACTGGATAAACGGGGGATACTTCTCTCTCCCAACTGTGTTTCACAATAAATATCTTTATATTACATGAAAGAAAATGGGTTAAATGCGGTCAAAATAAACCGTATTGGATTCATAGTATTCATATTCATACCTATTCCAATAACATATTATGAAAGAAATTTGCACCGACTTTTATTTTTATTTTTTAATTATTAATATTAATTTCTTGTTTTCTTGACCTCAATAAAACCTTTGAGCGGTCGTCTTACCTCAAGGAAACCTTTTCCCATTCCAAAATTCGTTTTCCATGGAATGAGGCAATTTTCTCGATTCATTATGTTAACCACCGGATGGCATTAATCGACCCATGATTAATACCAATTGCTATGGTTATTTCCATTCATTTCTTCCGAGTCAGAAGTCCCGACAGCTTACATGCTTTCCCATCTCTCCTCCCTTATCTAGGATGTCTTTCTGTTTCATGTCATGAGAAAATTAAAAAAAAGGCAAAAAAAAAAAAGATAGAAGAAAACTAGAAATAATGAAAATAAATGCGAGCACAAAAAGAGAAGATGAAAATTACTAGCACACAAAAACCCGAGCTGAAATGAAACAGTACAAAGGCCTCGTGAATTCGTTTCTTTTGTCCGATGTACCATTCGAAAGAGCAGCCCCCAAGAAATTAATTACTACGTCCTCATTGTGTGCTTAGAGAATATATTGCGGATTGCTCTGGGGCTCATGAGGCCGAGCACGTCTTTGTGCAAAACCATCCTTGGAATGCTCATTATACTCACAAGCATCAAAGGACAAAGACTACAGGGTGCCTCGTTGCTACATGTGATGATTAGATTTAATATGAAGCTGTTGAAAAGTATTGAAATTTGAAAATCTTGTGGTTGAAGGATTATAGTTTGTAATTCTCCCCTACAATGGCCGCCCTATTTGTTTTAGGAAATTTGTGTGCAGTCTATTACCTCTGATTCATTGTACAGAGCCCCTAAATAGTAATCATTGTGTGAAGTGGTAGATCTCCTGTTTTACGAGTATGTTGGAGATTTAGCTAACTCCCTCGATGATGATTGAGGTAACCTGTTAATGCTCACGACCATTCTTAGGATCATTGCAACAGTTGTTCAATGGCAGCAAAAGTTAGTATACCAGAATTTATACTGTTAACTGACTGTAGAAAACCTGCTATGATAAATAATCTGACAAAATCTTTCACTGAAAATCTGTTATTCAGTACTAATTAATAGTCATAATTACTGTTTGTACTCATCAGCACTATTCAACAACTCACCATAACTAATCCATCTCTTTGTTTCAGACGTGACGTGTTTACGGGGTGTTCACATCCGCATCCCCACGTCGGTTATACCGGGTCAAACTGTCACCATGATCTGCAGCTACGACTTGGAAGGAGATCCCCTCTATACGGTCAAGTGGTACAAGGGACGGAGTGAATTCTTCCGCTATGTCCCTAAGGAGCTGCCACATACCCGCGTGTTTCCCTATCCAGGCATCAATGTTGACGTGAGTATATATTATAGTTTTTAATCGTTTTTCTTCAATTTCATGATACAAGTTCTTTTTGATACAAGTTAGGTATAGGTTTAAATTGAAATGAGGGTCTTTTCTGACGATTCCTGTGTTCCGAGTCCAGTATGTAGGACTATTGCACCCCTGCATCAGGGTTAAATAAACCTTGCTTTATAGTGATGTAGTGAAGAGGTATCAACTCCTCAAAACACCCCTAAACGGTTCCGTTTTCATCTGTATTTCTTGATAACCTGATGATGCATTCTCACAGTGAACTTGCCACTGGCATCTGGCATAGACGAGACACTGGAGGATAAATATGAGGATGCAGAAAGAAAGAAAAGTCCCCATGGGAACCGAAGACATCTGAATATCCAATTTGATGGAATAATTATTTTCCAAAAAAGTGGAACAATATTCTGTTACAATAAACGGAACAATTTTCTCCATCTTGTTTTTTGTTTAATGAAAATTTTCGAATTTGCGGTTGTTGTTGTTGGGAGCAACATTGCTCTGGGACTCAGAACTCGTGAAAAAATATTGCTTTTTCTGATGTTTCTTATTTTAAATACAACATATCAGACTTCAGGGTAAGCTTTGGTCCTGGGGGGAAATAAAAATGGGATAAAATATCCAGTATCAGATCAGGTGACGTGGATCTATCAGGCCTTGAGACCATCTTACATCCATGTTTTTATCCACTGTTTGAATATCCATTATCCAATCCAATGTTCTAAGCTTTTTCAGTTTTTCTCCGGAATGGAATATAATTTTGAGCAATGGATGCACCAATTATCCACAGACTGCAGCTATTGAGTTTCTACTTCCTAAAAGACCGGAATTTAGTAACGATGATTGAAAGTCCATGAAGGAAAGAAACAACGAATGAAGAAAGAAAGGAAAGATAAAACGCATTATTATAAATTTAAATAATGTGTAGGTATAAAAGCGCTTTTGTTTTGACAGAGGGAACTGTTACTGCTAAGGTCTTATCGTCCCGAAATCGAAGAGAGAAGGAAGACAGGGTAGGGGAAAGCCAGCCGTTTCGAGAACGAACATTATCCCTTCAGGATAAAATCCGCCCCTGGTGGAAGTCGAAACCGCTGCCTAACGCTTAGATGGCAGATATTCTATCCACCGAGAGTTAACTTAGGCTGGCCGATGTTCAAGTTTGGTTTTCTTCAGAGTGCACGTGACATCTCCACTAATAATCATTGCACATTGCATAACTAAGAGGTTATACGGCGTTCACACAAATCCTCAACGTATTTTGGATCCGCCCTGGGCAGGAATCAAACCTGCGACCTAACGCTTACAAAGTAGGTGTGCTACCCTCCAAGCTAACTGGGCTGGCTCATAACAGCGCATTTTGTTGAGCGATAATATCTAGGACCTCTAGGAGGTGAATGAAGTTGACTAATCGCTACTCGGACTATTTGGCAGTCTTCTTTGAACAATTCAAGAGCTATTTGAAGTCCTGGAAAAAAATCTATAACTGATAGCCCAGACGTGAATTTTTTCTAAGCCTGTCTCTTGTTTTTTCCAACAGGTGAGTCAGTCCAATTCGAATCAAGTGGTTCTCAGAGATGTACAGATGGACATTGCAGGCAAATACCGATGTGAAGTATCAGCTGATGCCCCAAGCTTTCACACAGACATGGTTTCCAGCTATATGCATGTGGTCCAATGTAAGTCAGACTTTCTTCTTATTATCTCCTGTAGCTATGACTTTCCTTTTCTCCTTTTAAGAAAAAATGCTTGATTGCTTATTTTTGCTAGTAAAAATTCACAAAAACTGCGAACAACACCACATGGTATCAAATAGTTTCACATCTTTTTACAAGACAAAAAACTTTCATTGTTTTTGTGTTTTTATAACTTTTTTTTTTTTTTTTTTTTTTTTTAAGAAAAAAAAAATTCATACCTGGAATATAGCCTTGACGGTGGGTGGTAGGTTGGCAACCAGAGCCTCTTCCCTGTGTCGTATACACTCTTTACATTCAGGATCAAATTCATCCTATCCTTGTAGTATAAACAAGATAATTCTATTCTATTCAGATTCTATTCTATTCTATTCTTACCTGGAATATAGCCTTGACGGTGGGTGGTAGGTTGGCAACCAGAGCCTCTTCCCTGTGTCGTATACACTCTTTACATTCAGGATCAAATTCATCCTATCCTTGTAGTATAAACAAGATAATTCTATTCTATTCTACTATCAGTTTGGATTGGACGGCCACACATTTGGTGCAGTTGATCAGGTTGTTCTTCGAGAGGAAGCGAAGGGCGTCGTCAAAGCCTTGCTGACACATTTGAGAGAGGATCTGATGGAGGGGAAACAAAGGAGGGAATTGAATACAGGGCACGGGTTTCCCAGTAGATCTCCCCATTCGCTATTCTATTCTTACCTGGAATATGGCCTTGACGGGCGGGTGGTACGGTTGGCAACCAGGAGCCTTTCTTCCGCCTGTGTCGTATACACTCTTTAGCATTCAGGATCATATGTCTCCGGTGCTGGGCTTCTTGTAGTATAAACCAAGGATAATTTCTTCTTTCTATTCTATTCCTTAGCCTGCGAATATAGCCTTGGACGGTGGGTGCGTAGGTTGGCCAACCAGGAGCTCTCCCTGTGTGTTACGACTCTTTCCATTCAGCGATCATAGTTCATTCCTCCAGCTCTGTGAGTATAACAATGATATTATTGCTATTCATATTCTTACCTGAATATAGCACTTGACGGTGGGTGGTTAGGGTGGGCAACCGACGCCCCCGTCTTCCC